>NC_088801.1:2408491-2545991 GCF_011386835.1 Chrysemys picta bellii | reverse complement strand
CACAGAAGTAAGGATGATAATACCACGACCCCCCTACATTAGACTTGTGACCCTGCAGCGAGGCGGCCTGGTTCCCTGCCGCCCCGGAGGGGGACGAGCCTCTCTGGACGCCAACATGGGCGGAGCCAGCAAACCCTGCGCCCGCCCCTCAGAGGTCAAGGCGCAGGACAGGAAGTATAAAAGCCCGACCCCAGAGCTCACCTGGAACTGTTGTACTTAAAGTACTGCACAGGATCTTTTCAGGGGGAATAAGGCAAAATGCCACATTTATTAGTAATACATGTATTCATTAACACTGTATTATATGCATATAATATATTACACTTACACTCACACACACACACAAACACACTCCGTCTTGTTGTTACCAATTAGTTGCTCCCCTTAACTTCACTGGCCAGGTGAGTTAGATGGGGGAGGGGGTGGAGCCGGGCTTCTGCCGATCCGGATCGATGCTCCCATGTTGACAAGACGAGACCCGGGGTCCTCTGCTAGACACCTCACTTTTATAGCAGCTTTCCTCTTATGCAAATCTATACCAGATTCAAACTCTGTGTCTGTGTCCATTGGTCCTTTGTGCTGCTTTCTTTTGAGTGTTGTCCCAATGCTGCAAAGAGGGTGTTTCCAAAAGAAGGTGCTTGCTTCTAAGCCCCGAGGCTGTCAGTATGTCTGCTTGTCTTTAATGAGCCCACTTGACACGTTTTATTGTCCTTGGGTCTGGCTCCCAGCCCCTCTCCAACAATTGAGGCTGTCTGCCTTCCATGCCTTGCTCATCCACACCTCATTCATTCAACAGGGCAATTGATTAAGAGGGGGGGGGGGGGGGGAAGAGCTCTTGTTCTACTGCTAGCAAAAAGAAATGTTTCTTCTATCTTATTCTATCCATAGGGGCTATAATATTATACCAAGGGCAATGCAAAGTTTCTAAATGAGGCTTTGATACAAAGTTCCATGAAAACAGAGGTCACACGTGGGTAGACCCACCACAAGGTTATATGAAGAGGCACAATGTAAAGTCATATGAAAATTATCAGACATTGATCTACATTGTCCCCCTTTTGATCTCTCAAGAACAATTCTTGAGTGGTCACCATATAAATCTTTTGTATTTGTTGCAAACAAACCAAACAATTATAATCAGGTGAATATAACTAAGACCATTACAATTGACTAAACACCAGATATAACATAAACACAAATGCAAACAATTATAATTATAATAATTGGAAATACAACAAAACCATTACCATTCCAATAATTGGGTACATTGACAAACAAAATGAGGCCCAAGTTTGATGCTGCAATAGCCATCAAACAATAAAAGTCACTGAGGTCAGGACCTTCTTAAGCACACACAACAAATAAGATTTTGTAGGAGTACCACAGTTGTTATGCAAGGTTAAGCTGATTTGGACTTAAACTAACATTCAGTTGCTAAAATGTTGTAGAATTTCCTATTTTTAACAGTTGTTTTCAGAGGTTTCTGGGGACCTGAAAGATGGGGCCATACAATTATGGGCCAAGGTCTTACAGGTTATGGGGGCCCAATAACTACCCCTTTAGGGCTTGGGGAAATAGAACCAGAGTGCATAGAGGAAAGTGTGGAATTAATAATAATACAAGCAAATGTAACTAACAATACAAATGTATTAATAACAAAAATTAACAACAAAATGACTATTAGAGAACCTAACAACAAATAAACCTGATGCACTGGGGACCAAAGTGTTTTGGACACAAGGGGTGATTGATAAGTTGGATGGAGATGGGGGAAGTAGAGAGAGGAAAAGACTGGACCCCAATGCTAACACAGGACACCACTAGAGACAGACACAGAACATGCAACACAGAACACTGAACACAGACTTTGTCATGACACTATAACCATGGTATTTTATAACTCTTCAGCTGGTACCAGCTCTCCTGATGTTCTGGTTCAGAGCCTGAAAGATAGAAGCTTGGAAACAAATTAGCACGGTGCTTTTACCCTGGCAGAACCTGCTTGGTCTCTGCCACAGTGTTTGGTACTTGGGGCTGCACAAATGCTATTAAGTGGTGCATTTTTTGTGAGTGTAAATCCTCCCTTTCTCTCAGTAAAAGGGCGTTAACACTCCATTTAGAAAAAAAAAATTTTGTTTTAAAATCTCCAGCCATTTTGCCATGGCCTGGAGATCTGAGGCAGAAGCAGGCACTGTTGTTAACTGTTTCAATGGCATTTTGGCCCTGGGAGGAGGAATTTACCCAAATATCCCCCTTCCCAATCTCCAGAGGGGTCCCAAAGGTCTGCCCCCTTCTGGGGTCTCAAATGTTTCTTCTCCTGATGTTACTGCTGCTGTAAGATTTGAGAGTGCTGTTTTAACTCTCTGTACCCAACCTGTTTTTTAGTTTCTTTATCTATTGCTTGCCTGGGCCCGATCCTGCTTTTTCCAATAAACAGTTTCCTTTCCCTGGGCACAAGCCTTGTTCCACTACCAATTTAGCAAGGAGGGTGGGGCTTTTTAACTAGCCCCCCACCCTTCCTGGTTCCGTTTCTTAAATATTTTTTTCAAAATTGTGAAATTACCACAATATTACTTACCAAAACAAAACAAACAAACATAAACCACACTACACTGCACAAACTCCTATATCATTCAGAGTTTGGTTTAACAGAACAAGATCTGCATCTTATGTTTTTAACCCACTCTGGGCCAGAGGGAGAGACGCTAAGCTTCCCTCTGTGGTTCATACACCAATTATACAAATCCTTCCCCGGATTAGATCCTTCCCCGGATCAGAGTGAGAAACACTAAGTTCTCCTCTTTAGCTCAGCCTTCCTACGGCTGAGGGTGTATGTACCTCTACAACACACTTTAAACCTAAACTCCTATATCCTTCAGAGTTTGGTTAATCCTTCCCCGGATCAGAGTGAGAAACACTAAGTTTTCCTCTTTAGCTCAGTCATGAACACAATTTAAACCTAAACTCCTATATCCTTCAGAGTTTGGTTAATTAACTGAAAGTTTACACTCTTTTTCCTCTAGTGCCAGGCTTGCTAAAGCTGGCGGTGTGCACACCAGTTTTATAATAACTGTGGGTTCTATGCTTGCTCCCCCTTTCGCATTCTCCACCAAAATGTTGTACTTAAAGTACTGCACAGGATCTTTTCAGGGGGAATAAGGCAAAATGCCACATTTATTAGTAATACATGTATTCATTAACACTGTATTATATGCATATAATATATTACACTTACACTCACACACACACACACACACACAAACCCATTCCGTCTTGTTGTTACCAATTAGTTGCTCCCCTTAACTTCACTGGCCAGGTGAGTTAGATGGGGGAGGGGGTGGAGCCGGGCTTCTGCCGATCCGGATCGATGCTCCCATGTTGACAAGACGAGACCCGGGGTCCTCTGCTAGACACCTCACTTTTATAGCAGCTTTCCTCTTATGCAAATCTATACCAGATTCAAACTCTGTGTCTGTGTCCATTGGTCCTTTGTGCTGCTTTCTTTTGAGTGTTGTCCCAATGCTGCAAAGAGGGTGTTTCCAAAAGAAGGTGCTTGCTTCTAAGCCCCGAGGCTGTCAGTATGTCTGCTTGTCTTTAATGAGCCCACTTGACACGTTTTATTGTCCTTGGGTCTGGCTCCCAGCCCCTCTCCAACAATTGAGGCTGTCTGCCTTCCATGCCTTGCTCATCCACACCTCATTCATTCAACAGGGCAATTGATTAAGAGGGGGGGGGGGGAAGAGCTCTTGTTCTACTGCTAGCAAAAAGAAATGTTTCTTCTATCTTATTCTATCCATAGGGGCTATAATATTATACCAAGGGCAATGCAAAGTTTCTAAATGAGGCTTTGATACAAAGTTCCATGAAAACAGAGGTCACACGTGGGTAGACCCACCACAAGGTTATATGAAGAGGCACAATGTAAAGTCATATGAAAATTATCAGACATTGATCTACAGAACTCAGCCACCGGAGAGGCCAGATGCCTGTGGTGTAGCTCCCAATTGAGAGACCATGGCAATCGGTGGCCGGCCCGAGGACTGGCCAGACCACCCAACGCCTGATGCTAGCCCGAGCCCAGAGACACTGCCCAGCCTGCCGCTCACCTGTTACCCCGAGGAGCCGCCAGGCCAACCGCGCACCAGTTACCCCGAGGAGCCGCCAAGCCAACCGCGCGCCAGTCACCCCGAGGAGCCGCCAGACCAACCGCGCACCAGTCACCCCGAGGAGCCGCCAGGCCAACCGCGCGCCAGTTACCCCGAGGAGCCGCCAGGCCAACCGCGCGCCAGTTACCCCCAGGAGCCGCCAGGCCAACCGCGCGCCAGTTACCCCGAGAAGCCGCCAGGCCAACCGCGCGCCAGTCACCCCGAGGAGCCGCCAGGCCAACCGCGCGCCAGTTACCCCAAGGAGCCGCCAGGCCAACCACGCGCCAGTTACCCCGAGGAGCCGCCAGGCCAACCGCGCGCCAGTTACCCCGAGGAGCCGCCAGCCCAACCGCGCGCCAGTTACCCCGAGGAGCCGCCAGCCCAACCGCGCGCCAGTTACCCCGAGGAGCCGCCAGACCAACCGCGCGCCAGTCACCCCGAGGAGCCGCCAGGCCGACCGCGCGCCAGTCACCCCGAGGAGCCGCCAGGCCGACCGCGCGCCAGTTACCCCGAGGAGCCGCCAGGCCGACCGCGCGCCAGTTACCCCGAGGAGCCGCCAGGCCAACCGCGCGCCAGTTACCCCGAGGAGCCGCCAGGCCAACCGCGCGCCAGTTACCCCGAGGAGCCGCCAGACCAACCGCGCGCCAGTTACCCCGAGGAGCCGCCAGACCAACCGCGCGCCAGTTACCCCGAGGAGCCGCCAGACCAACCGCGCGCCAGTTACCCCGAGGAGCCGCCAGGCCGACCGCGCGCCAGTCACCCCGAGGAGCCGCCAGACCAACCGCGCGCCAGTTACCCCCAGGAGCCGCCAGGCCAACCGCGCGCCAGTTACCCCGAGGAGCCGCCAGACCAACCGCGCGCCAGTTACCCCGAGGAGCCGCCAGTCCAACCGCGCGCCAGTCACCCCGAGGAGCCGCCAGGCCGACCGCGCGCCAGTCACCCCGAGGAGCCGCCAGGCTGACCGCGCGCCAGTTACCCCCAGGAGCCGCCAGACCAACCGCGCGCCAGTTACCCTGAGGAGCCGCCAGGCCAACCGCGCGCCAGTTACCCCGAGGAGCCGCCCGGCCAACCGCGCGCCAGTTACCCCGAGGAGCCGCCAGGCCGACCGCGCGCCAGTTACCCCGAGGAGCCGCCAGGCCAACCGCGCGCCAGTTACCCCGAGGAGCCGCCAGACCAACCGCGCGCCAGTTACCCCCAGGAGCCGCCAGGCCGACCGCGCGCCAGTTACCCCGAGGAGCCGCCAGTCCAACCGCGCGCCAGTCACCCCGAGGAGTCCATGATGTGTGACCCCATGGAGGACGCCGTCCGGACCCAGGCACCTCCAGAGGGGGAGTTGGGAAGTAGCCCAGGGGCAGCCGACCCGAGTCTGGCTGCAGCACTGCCAGAGCCCATGTCAGCGTGTTGTGGCCAGGTTCCCCACTGACGCAGCACCCTGCCACCCACCTCGCAGCTGGCCATCTCCCCCTCTCCCAGGCCGCTCGGAGCCTGGGGTTTGCTGTTCAACTGTTTGCTAAGCCCCTGCCTGAGGGCCTGAGCTGCCGACGGTTTGCCGTACAGCCAGGCTAGTTCCCCAACAACCCTAACCGAAGTAGCCAGGCGGTCTGGTTCCCCGCCGCCCTGGGGGGGGATGAGCCCCGGCCGAACTGCCCTACCCTTTTGGGTCGGGACCCCCCAGTTTGAGAAACACTGTGTACTTTTGTATACTAGTATGGGGTAAAAGTACACAAAGGACCAGCTTTCACCGAGGAGACCAGATTTCACGGCCGTGAATTTGGTAGGGCCCTAGGAGTGTCCAGAGCCGGTCATTCTCTAGTGGGATGTGGGGGTCTGTAGCAGACGCCAGCTAGGGCCCTATCCTGTTCTGTGTCCGGTAGGCCACTGCTCCATGAGCATGCAAGATCATTTGCTTCCGAGTTGTCAGTGACTCGGACGCAGGTCATGCCATTTGTGACACCGAGTGCCCCTCCCCTCCCCCTTTGCCCACTCGATCCCTCCTAAACAGGTCCTAACCAGGGGGTTTACCATGCCAACAACACGCGTCTTCCCACCAGGGCTCTGTAATGCCCACCAGATCAAACTGAGGGGAGTTTGGGTCCCCTGCTACGGAGATGGGGCCAGCCGCCCTAGACAGGCCCCTCTTCCCACAGAGGACAGATCAGGGTTCCTCCAAGCACAGAGCCCTCTGCTCTACACCACTTACCCAATTCACTCCCACGCGGGACAGGAAGGATCTCCGAGATCCCTTGGCCGTTCCTCTCTTTCAGCGCCCTGCCAAGTTCCCTGGAGTCCCGTATAATCTTTGCGCTGGCCCGTGCAGCAGCATTTCGCTCCTCAAGTTCCCCCTTTCGAATGCGGGTGTCAGGAAGTAAAAGGAGCCAGGTGCCCCTGTAGCACTGATAGAATCCAGGGACTGCGATAATATGACCCTGATGCTGCCCACTGCCCTGGAACCCACTAGCTGACTGCTTCAGCTTTCCCTTGGGGACCAGCTGGGGGCCAGCTCTCCATGCAGCCCGAAGACGCTCTGCTGAGTCCGCGGTTGACCAGTCCTGTCTCCATTTCCTTGTGCGCCCCTGTGAAGTGGGAATTCCTGGTAACGTTTTTCTGAAGCTGGTGTGTGCCTCAGTTTCCCTCTCTACTTTGCATGGCTACCCAGGATTACATTTGCTCTCAGGGCAGACTAAGTGACATGGCGGGGGCGGGAGGTGTCGCCTCCCTGCCTGGGTGGAAGGAATAAAGTCGATAAGGGACTGGTTGAGACCGACCCAGTTCAACAACGGAACAGGGACTCGTGAATCCACACTCGGCTGAGCACAGACAGCAGCTCGAGCCCGAAGAACCGAGACCGAGACTGCCGTGGGGCTTTCGGGAAGAGCCTGGGCTGACGGAGGAAGTCCGAGAGAGACAGGGCCTGGAATTGGAGTCACTGCGGCGTGGCTGGTGCATGACGCTGGGCTGAGCAGAACGGATCATGTTTTAACCTTCATCGCTCGGTGCTGACCTCAGCGCTTCCCCAGCTGACTCATAAATCCTCTGGATTCAAGCTGCTGCTCGGATGTCACTGCTGGGCCGAGGAGTGGACTGGTCTCTGAGCAGGCGTTCGGCTCAGCTGGCCTCGCAGGGCAGAGCTCCCGGGGTGACGCAGGGGGGCTGGCGGCCAGGAGCTCAGTTAACAGGCTGTGAGCCCCGGAGGAAGAGTGGGACCCCTTTGGGGTCTGGCCCACTCAAGGCGTTCCTCCCAGAGAGCTGGGTCAGGACAGCCCCCCCGCTGTCTTGATCCGGCGTCTCTTCGATTGGAAGGGCTTTGTGCTGTTTGTTCAGCACCTACCGTGAGGGGGCCCTGAGCCAGGACTGGGGCTCCTAGATGCTCTGGTAAGACAACAAATAATTATCCCCTCCCCCGGGTCAGGGGGAAACTGAGGCACGGAGCAGGGCAGTGACTCACCAACAGACTGTAGACCCAAGTGTCCTAGCTCCCATCCTTGTGTGCGAACCGGGAGCCTTTGGAATCTGCACTAGATTCCCCAGAGCAACGCGGGAACAAAAGCAAAGCTCTCCCCAGCCCCGCCAGGAGGCAGCTGCAAGGATCAGCATCTCCGGATATCAGAGGCTCTGTCCAGCCCCCGAACGCCCGCTTGGCACCGGTGGGGAGAAGGTGCCAGGCAGGTGGGAGAACTGGCTGGGAGCAGAGAAGTGGGTTTGTTCCTGCCACTCGCCTGGCAGCTCTGGGCCCACCAGGTGGCACTGTGACACAGCGTCTGGCGTCTGGCTGGAACGGACGGTGCTCAGATGGGCGTGCGTGCAAGGGACTGGGCCACTTCCCGAGAGAGCCCACCCAAGCAGCCTCCACCCTAGGTGGCATTGAGGGACCAAGCCAGCAGGGCCAGCCAAGGCGGGGGCAAAGTCTGGGGTCCCTCCTCGCACAAGACACCGCTCGTGCAAAGGTGTGAAAATGGTGCCCGCTCACCCCTGGCTCCAAGACTGTTCTCTCCCGGGCAGGACAGAGGCAGCACGTGGCCCTCAGCCCTAGGGCCCGGGGCCCAGAGCAGAATCTGAGCCAGGCAGATGGGATCAGGCTGGGGAGGGACCCAGGTGGGGTCAGTAGGGGCTGCCCAGGTGCCCAGCTAACAGCCCTGCCGCTGCTCACACAGCCAGGTGGGTCTGAGGCTGGGCACCTCTTGTGATGGCAGGTGGGAGTCACAGAATGAGCCCCAGGACTGCAGATCATCACGTCAGGCCAGAGTCCGAGTCCAGAAGCCATGCTCTGCACAGAGCTCAAAGCTGGGCCAAGGGCAGCCTCCCATTCAACAGCTGGGGAAACTGAGGCACGGCGCCTCACCCAAGGTCACACAGCCGAGCCATGAGTAGACCCCACAATTCCTGACTCACTGCCCTCCCAAATCAAGGCAAGAACCCAGGAGTCCTGACCCCCCCAGCCCAAGCCACTAAACCCCACTGCCCTCCCAGTACCAGGAAAAGAACCCAGGAGTCCTGACCCTCCAGCCGGGAATAGAACCCAGGCATTCTCACTCCTAGTCCCCATGGCCGATTCTCCTGTCAGAGCACAGAGGAGAGTGCAGGAGTCCTTCCTCCCACTCCTCTCTGCTTAACCACTAGGTGGAGCTGAGACAATAACGTCAAGACAGGACAAAGGGGGAGAGGGAAGGGGACATATAGGAGCCGGAGCCTGCTTCCTTACCCCCATGGATTCCAGTGAGCTCAGGATCAGGCCCTAAGGTGCAGCACTAGGAGGACGGGGCCGATCGGCCGTAGCTTCCCCTTCTGCAGCCACTAGGGCTGCACATTGCAGATGCAGGGCCCGATCCTGCAAGGTGTCCCCCTGCCTCCCTAAATGCCTTTGCCATACCGAACTCAGCCAGTCTGGGAAAGGTCCCAGGAGCGACAGATTCTGAGCAGCCCTGTAGCTGAGAATCAGTGAGACATGCGAATCCTCCGGCTCCCCCGGGGGCTGCTCCCAGCAACGGCCAAGCCTGCTGTGTACCGCTGCTGGAGCTGGGTAGTGCGGGGTAGTGCTTAGAGCTGGGGGACCACAGCAGGGATATTCTTGTGGGTACAAGCTGCTGGTCTGGGGACCCCTGGGCGTCACATGGCCCTGGACATTCGCAGGAGAGTTTTCCGCTCTGTGTATATCACGTGTGCTTTGGGTGTGGGAGGCCTCGCTTTCTCAATCTCGGGGGTGGGGGCGGGGGCTGCATTTCTGCCCCGAAAGGCCTGCCGGCGCTGATGGGCAGGGGCACGCTGCGCCGTTCGGCACGGGCGGCGAGAGCCGAGAGGGGCAGCTGCAGAATGAGTCACCAGGGCTGGAGCTGGGGCGGGGACTGGGAACAAGAGAAGCGGCTCGGGCTGCGTGGGGGGTCTGTGCAGGGCTGGCCACAGCCAGCCAGTGCTGATAACGGGGGGCGGAAGGGATGGGGGCCGGTGACTCAGCACGCAGGGGAGGGGCTGGGGAGTTCCCAGAGGAAGTGGCTGACATGCCTGGGCAATGACACATCTCCAGTGAGCGCAGAGACACCAGACCTGGACGCTGAGTGACCTAGCTCCGGATGCCCCCCCGGTCTGGCAGCGGGAGCAGACTCACCGACACGGTCCAGCCACTAGAGGGTGACAAGGAGCCACACGGTGTTAGTGTAGCCGACAGCCACCCCAAGCGTTTGCCACTTCCTTTGCCCGTCTCGCTCACGGGCCCATCCCCATGGCGTCGGGCTCCAGAGGAGTCTCCTGGGAACTGGCTCTGGCTCCAGTACGGGACCCAGGACAGCCGTGTTTGTACCAAGCTGCAGCTGGGTTCCTGTCAGAGGCAAAGGTACCAGCGGCCGGGGCAGCTGAGCTGGCCGGAGTGGGCGGCTCCGAGAGGAAAGGAGGCGACGGAGCGTCCCCCACGAGGAACCTGGGCTGAGGCGTCTGCCAGCCAGGGAGCTACGCAGCCTCCTGGGTCCCGGAGCTCGCGGGGTCACGACAACCAAGGGCCCAGGGACGGTCCCTGCGTTTGGCAGCCTCCAGCACAGGGAGCTGGAGTCCTGTGGGAACTCAGCTAGGTGTAACCCCGCCCCCCTGCGCCGGGCTCGCCAGTGGGGATCGAACCTGCGACCTGCCCATCCAAGCTCACAAGACTAAGGCCTGAGTTAGCGCAATGGCTGCGACAGACTCACAAGCCAAGAGTGGTCAGGCCACTAGAGCGGGACAGAGCGTCACCCTGAGAGCACAGGTAGCATGGGAAGGAAGGGGTTAACACGGGAGGTGCCCCAACGGGACCGGGTTATGGATCACATGGCGTTTATTTCACACACACACACACACACACACACACCGGTTTCCGTTTCACAGCGCCCCAGATGTTTGTGCTGGCAACGCACAGCGGCCTCGTCGGGGCGGGTGGGGGAGAAACCGGGGGGCTGGCGGCTGGATAGGGGGCGGTTGGGGCTTTGGAGCCTGGGGGTGGGGGCGGGTTGGATCTATCTGCTCTCAAGATCAGCAAAGGGATAGTTACCACTGGGGACACTGACAGGGTCACCTTTAGGCTTCAGAGCTACCGTCCCTTGCAGACGAACGGGGCAGCTGACACCGGTCTCCGCTATAGTGCCAGCCCTGTGCAGACTCAAGCAGCGATCCCTGTGCCAGTTACACTCCGGTCACGGGGATCGTCACAACAACGAGGGCGTGCGGCTTCCGTTCTGGGCCCAACCTCACGCCCAGGATTGTGTAGCAAACCGAATGGCTAGCAGAGCTAGGGCCGGGCTAGGAAAGCACTTGTTGGTGAATTAACAAATCGAGGGAGTGAATTGTACTGAGCAGGAGAATTAAAATCTACCAGGGGGGAAGGTGGGGATCCCCAAGGTGCTCTGACTACAGCACCACGGCCGGCGGCTTCTCTGGAGACAGAGAACACAAGGAGTAAGGAGGGCCACCGGCTACAGCCCAGGAGAGGCTGGAATCCGAGATTAAAACCCACCCGAGACTGGAAACAGAAAAGGGACGAAGCAGCGGCAGGGCTAGTCAGAGCTCTCTGAGGCTACAGGGGAAAGAGAAGAGCAGGGGCCAGTGACAGGACACTGGGGACGGCGTGCTAGGGACAAGCAGCCCCCCAAGCGAATTAGGAAGAGAATGGAATTAACGAGGATTTAAAAATGGACCAGATCCTGTACTCAGGCCCCATACAGCAAGCCCCTGTGCCACGGCAGAACAGACCGATGGGCCACGCCCTCTGCTTCCTCGTCCCTGGCACCTCCCAGCACCAAAGGCTTCAGAGGACAGTGCTCAACAACCACATGTAACTGGCCAGCACAGTGCACCCATATGCCACGGGGCTGGGATTTCTTCCTGACCCCAGCTGCGGATCACTCCATGCCCTGAAGCATGAAGGTTGGTAAACCTGATTCTCCTCTCGCCTACAGCGGGTCTACCCCGGTGGAATTCCCTTGGCTTCAGGTGTCACTCCTGATTTATAGTGGTGTGAGGGAGAGACAAACTCACGTTTTCACTAGTGAATGTGACTGCAGCTGCCCCTTCTCTTCCAGGCCGGGTCCAGACCGGTTGCCTCCACTGTCTTCTAACAGTATTTATAAAAACCATGTTAAAAGAAGATAATTAAGGTTGCAAAGTCGAGCACTCGTGAGCTAGGGAATGCCAGAATGAAGGTTGTGGCGATCTGGCCCCCTCGGGCGTCTGCATTAGGAGACAGCCTGTCATTACAGGTTCACACAGTGTTTTCTCCACAGGACCCCGGCTTCATTCAGTGCAGGGAGGGACATGCTCGCTAAATGAGCAGCCCTCTGTGCATGGCCCTATGACCTGTTCACGGCACGCGATTCAACCCCTGCTCTGAGGACAGAATGATTTTTTCTCTGGCGCTTTATCACTGTCGTCTCGGCAAGTTTCACACACACTGATTAATTTACTTCCACAACACCCCTGGGAAAGGAGGGGGTGGAGTCACCTCCGGCTTACGCGTCGCAAGCCAAAACGCAGAGAGACGAAAAAGGGAAAAAGCTCCCACTCATTTTCGGGGCCCCGTTGGAGACCCCAGGCCCTGATTTTTCAGAGCCCTGAGCCTTCCCCAGCTCGCACTGGCTTCGGCTGTCACCGGCAATGCTCAGCGTTTCCGCTGGGCAGCCAGAAAACAAGGGGCACGCAAGGAAAAGCTGGTGTAGGAGCCTTGCCCAGGGACTGTGTGGCAGAGGCAGGGCTGGAATCCAGTTCCCCCGGGCAGCAGCCAACCGTCTCCTCCTGCCAGCGTCTGCGGCAAATGAGGCAGGGCCCCTACAGGGAGCCGCCACCTTCACTGCATGGCCCTGATTCATCCCAGAGCAGGTCTGTGAGGCAGGGTCCCGTGGAAAGAACGGAATGTGATTCTGTAATTAACGACTGTGTCATTATAGAAAACTGGAAATTCTAGTAGGTGGCATCGTACTGGCACCCAGCAGGGTAGGAACCCTTCGATTCACCGCACAGGCCTCTGCCACTTGAGCTAACGGAGTAACTGACAGCAGTAGTAGGTTGTTATCCTCTGTATGGACCAGCCCTAGATGGGGAGGAGACGCACACTTTGGCAGTGGGTTTCTCAGATGTCTGCTGACAGCAGAGGAATGGTGAGGTCCAGCCCAGGCTCTGGAAGGGAATGTGCTCTATGGGGCACAGACCCTTCTGCCCCATCTCCTCTAGCCTGCCCTGGCCCACACCTGGCGCCTTGCCCAGCCAGCCCTAGTCCTTCCTTCTTGGCTGACTACCCCAGACCCAGTTTCGCCCCAGCTCCTTGTCTCTCCCCCACTCCCCACGCCCAGTCCTTGTTCTGCCCCCACAGCCCAGCTTCTCCGATGGGTCTGTCCTCTCCCCTGTGCCTACCCCCGGAACAGGATCCACTCTAGTTCAAACAGGAATGAAGTCAGGGCGGCCCTGTGCCATGCAGGGGATCAGACCAGATGTTCACAGTGGTCCCTTCTGGTCCTGGAATCTATTAATTGACTGGTCCAGGCCCCCCCCCATGCTCCCCCAGTTCCTGATCTGATCTCTGTGGTCCCCCATTCCGAGCCAACTGGCTCCCAGTCCCCCAGTTTCCCTCCCTGGCTCCCCATCTCCCTCCCCTCCCAGTCCCAGTCTTGCTGCCTGGCCAGTCCCAGCCTCCCACCTGGTTCACAGTCCCAGAGTCCTTGCCCAGCCAGCCTCAGTTTCCCTTCCCTTTCCAGCCCCCGTCCCAGCAGACTCCTTGTCCCAGTCTACCCGTTTCTCTCCCCCGGCCTGGCTCTTGGGAGCCTCCTCCTCCCCGCTGCGTGGGCCCTGGTGGGTGGTGAGTCCCGGACCTGCTCTCCAGCCCGGGATGGCAAACGCTGCCGTTCTGCTCTGGTTCACTCTCGCTTTGCAGGAGTGCAACGGGGCCCCAGGGGATTCAGCCCGCCCGTCATCACAGGCAGAATCCCAACCCAGAGCCATCTTCCTCTCCAGCGGCACTTCAAGGGGCTGCGGAGTTATTCTAAGTCAAGTAGGAGAGATTGCCAGCTCCTAATCTCGGCGGCTCTGCTCCCAGCCAGGCCTTCCTCCCTGCCCCCCTGCCCCAGAGATGAGCCCTTAGCCAGGAAGCCACAAGTCAGCTCCCCAGAAGGCTACCCTGGAGCTGGGGGCCGGTGTGGGCCGGCGGCAGGGAAAGCTCCCGGGTCAGGCCCCTGGGGTTCCTCTCTCGGTTCCGAACATGCAAGGGGGGAAAGAAGGGGGAGAGGGAGTCCCTAGCCGTAGCCAGCCCCATGGCGTCCCTGCCCCGGCTGCACATGGCTGTTTACCGTCAGCCCAAAGCAAACCAGATTTTATCTCCCCACTCCAGGCGGAGTTGGCTGCCGTCCCTTGCAGATGCCTCCTACGCAGACGGGGCGCGTGATGCACAGCCGCGGCCCCGGGGAGACAGAGCAAGCCGTTTGTACGCCCGCCTGCATGAGCTCATGTTCACGGCCCTTCCGGGGGCCGCGGCCGCCCCTCGCCATGGCAAACGGCTCCTGGCTTTTCTATGCGATAACAGCCCTGTCCCCGACATCCTGCCCTGCCTGCTGGGGACCAAGAATGCCCAGTACCTCTCTCCCGGCACCCTCAAAGCGCTTCCTACGGGGTGCTGGGTGTCATTAGCCTGGTGATACAGTTGGGGAAACTGAGGCATGAGACGGGACAGGATTTGCCCAAGGGCACACAGGGAGCCAGGCACAGATCTGAGATCACCTGCCTCCCAGTGCTGCACGCCTGGCCATGCGGCTTCCCTTCGCCCCTGCTGGCTTCCCCCAGGAAGCTACTGAGATCCAGCATTTTGCAAGCAGCACCGACAAGGGCCGCAGGGGAAACTCATCTGAGCAGCCCTGGGACTTGGGAGACCTGGTTCAAGTCTACCCCAGACTCCCTGTGTGACCATGGATTAGCCTATCCGTGCCTCAGTTTCCCCTCTGTACAAGGGAGGTGACAGCCCTGTCCTGCCTCCCAGGGATACTTTGGGGATAGCGACATTGTGAGGTGCCCAGATACTTGGGGTGGGGGCAGAGCCACACTGTAGGTAGAACCCCCTGAGATGGCACAAAGGGGAATGTTTTCAGGGGTCACTGAGATGTTTTGCATTTTGGGACAAGAGGACAATTTTCCAGCCCGGGACGAAGTCGCGCGAATTCCCCTGGAGCGGGGCAGAATCTGCTCTGTTCTCCCCATGTCACACCGGGTCTGCTGGGTGGAGAAAGTGACGGGAAAGCAGCGTGAGCTCTGTGGTTTGCACAGACGCCGCCTGGGCGAATGTGTCTCTGCAGGGCTAGCGCACCCGCCACGGGGAAGCTGAGGCACGGAGTCTGTTAATAGATGTTACCTGGCAGGCGCCCAGACACCACGGTGACGGGCAGCTGATAGATGGCAGGTTTCATGCGGCGAGTCCCCACCGAGCAGTACAAACCAGGGGCATTGCTTTGGCAGTAGCCACACGATGCCCAAACCAGCCCCCCGAGGCAGCTGCAAGCACCCAGCCAGCAGGAGACAGATCGGGGCATTGCTGGGGCTCTCTGGCTATGTTCACACGGCCCGTTTTAGCTCCGTACCCCAGCCTGGCGAGCCCCGGCCAGCTGCTCCGGGCTCTGAGACTCAGTGTGTGTGTGGGGGGGGCTTATCACAGTGTGGACGTACTCTCAGGTTCTTGGTAATCCTCAACTGGGATTGGGCCTCGTGATCTACCAAGGGGCAGCAACCCCGGGATTAGCTGGCCCTGCCCAGCGTGGGGGGTTTCTGCCTAGGGAAAACTCCAGCAACGAGCCCCAACCCCGAGGGCCCAATCCTATGCACCCAGAGCTGCCCTCGGTGCAAATGGGCCCGATCCTGGCCCCAGCATGCAGGATCAGGCCCTTTAAGAATGACACGAATTAGGGAGAGTGGAGAACTGCCTGCAGAACCCAAACCTGGGATCCCAATCCAACCCGACCCCCATCTCTGTAATGGGCCGAACCAAAACCCCAGAGCCAGATCCACACCCCCCCATCTCTGTAATGGGCTGAACCAAACCCCCAGATCTGGCTCCACACTCCCCCTTCCACACCCGCCTGCAACGGGCCAAACCAAAACCCTGTATCCAGATCCTCAACCCTATTTCTATAATGGGCTGAATCAAAACCCTGGTTCCGCATCCACACCCCCATCTCTATAATGGACCGAACCAAAACTGTGGCGCCAGATCCACTCCCCCATCTCTGTGATGGGTCAAACCAAAACCCTGACTCTGGATTTCCACCCCACCCCGCATCTCTATAATGGGCTGAGCCAAAACCCCAGATCCAGATCCACCCCCTCATCTCTGAAATGGGCCAAACCAAAACCCTGGATCCGGATCAACCCCCCCATCTCTGTAATGGGCCAAACCAAAACCCTGGATCCGGATCAACCCCCCCATCTCTGTAATGGGCCAAACCAAAACCCTGGATCCGGATCAACCCCCCCATCTCTGTAATGGGCCGAACCAAAACCCTGGATCCGGATCAACCCCCCCATCTCTGTAATGGGCCAAACCAAAGCCCTGGATCCGGATCAACCCCCCGCCCCACAATCCTTTGACATCCTAGATTGGAACCCACCTGCTGTGGGGCTTTGAGGCCTGCGCCTGAGCCCCCCCCGCCCCAGCCCTCGGGTGTCTGGAGCTGGGCCCAGCCTGCAGTCTGGGACCCGAGGTCAGATCTGGAGCTAGGGATTTGCATTAGCCCCATCAGTTATTTTGTCTTTATTCCAAATGAGTTTGACCTCCCCGGGGAGCCACATCTGCTCAGTGGGGGTCCAGCAGGATGCAAGGGGCTAAAACCCCAGTCACTGTCCCTCCCTGGGCCTCTCTCGGGCAGATGGCCTGGCTCGCTGGGTGGTGGGAACCTAGGTCGGCAAGCCGCGGGCTGGCGCCCCAGCTGGTATGAACTGCAGTCGATGGAGCTGCACCGATTGACAGAGCTGTCTAGGCCAGTGCCACGCCGACCTCAGTGGTTTAGGAGCCAAACGAGCCATCAGGGTTACCCCAGAGAGCCACAGCGGTGTGAATTCATTGCTTCATTGACGACAGCACGAGTCGCTTTTACCCAGCAGGACGGGAAACGTTTAGTTTATTTCTCTCTAATGATTCTCACGGCAATTATAAGTTAATAACTTCTCGCAAGGTGATGACTTAATTGGTTAATAACACCCTACAAGCATCCGGATTGGTTAATAAGGTAGATTGGCTAGTCATTAAATCGCACGGTATTTTATGGCAGGCGACACACTGCAGAGCCGGGGGTGACTGGGGAGCCGCAATCGATCACCGCTCCAGGCGAAGGGGGGCCCGTGGGCTGTGGCTGGGGTAGAGGGAGCCACCACGGGGCGCTGGGGCGGGGAATGGCAACAGGGTCCCTCCGGCAGCGGCTGGGTGAGTGACAGGATTTGGGGGTGGAGCAGGCTCGGGTCCCGTTGGGGAAAGGCAGGGGGCACACAGGTATTTAATGCGGGGTTAAGTCACCCCTGCACTGTAGTCTCTCAGCACAGCACCCCCCGCAGCCGCTCACTCCAGCCTCCCTTCTGGGCCATGGCTTGTGGGTGGAGGTGACACAAAACCCTTCGCGGGCAGAGCTCAGCTGGAGCGCCCGGTGTCGGGGGTCCTAGCCGAGGTCCTGTCTCCCGCCCCAGCAGCTGGCCACATGGCAGCTTCGTTCAGCTGCCAGCGGGAGAATGGCTGCGTGGCCCTCTTCTGGGAGGGCTGAAGGGGGGGTGGGCTGGGGGTTGTGCAGGGCTGTGTGACCGGTGGGGAGAGTTTGATGGGGAATGTGTGGGGCTGGGTGATGGACAGTGTGTGCGTGAGTGTAATGAGGGGGGTGTATGTCCGGAGAGCCAGGCCAGGTGTGCACAGGTGAATGGGTGGGTGTATAGAGGTGTGCGTGGGGTGGTTGTGGGGTGTCTGTGCCTGGCAGTGGGGCTGCGTGTGGTGGTTGTGGGGTGTCTGTGCAGCAGTGGGGCTGTGTGTGGTGGTTGTGGGGTGTCTGTGTGGGGCTGCGTGTGGGGTGTCTGTGTGGGGCTGCGTGTGGTGGTTATGGGGTGCTGGTATGGTGTGTGTCCCGGGGCAGAGGACATGGGGTGAGGGGCGAGGGTGGGGCCTAGGGACACAGTCTGGGGACACGGCCTTGTCTAATTCCGGAAGCTTCCCCGTCGGCGCTGGGCGGCCGCTGTGATCTGGAGCCAGGCCCTTGTCTCCCAGATCAAGTCACCTCCCGCCGAGAGCGCTGCCCGCCTGGCCCCACACGGCCGGGCTCGGGCCCCTGAGAAGCCCAGCTGCAGATGATCGCAGTGGCTGGCCCGGCGCTGCCCTGGGGAGAGAGGAGACGCCGTCTGGCCCTCGCCGCTCTGTGCCGATCCCTGGGCTGGGGGGAGCCCAGCTGGCCCCGTCCCCCTCCCGTATGGAGCAAATGACCCAGCCAATGGTGCCAGCCCTGCCTTGTTCCTGAGCTCCGCCAGCGCCACCTTTAGAACGTGCCCCCAGCTCCCTGCCATGGGGCTGCCCCATGCTGTGCCGCTGGCTTCTCCTGGACCCTGCTGCACCGGGGGTTCCTGGCGTCCGGGTTAGTAGGAGAAGCCTAATGCTGAGTCCCTCCCTGCCCTGGACAATCTGGCAGCCAGACCCTGGCCCTGGGTGGACTTAGCATTACCAACTCTCAGTTCCTCAGGGTCAGCATCCCCATGGCAGCGAGGGGGAAACTGAGGCACAGAGAGGGGGCTGGAACTTGCTCAAGATCACCCCTAGGAGAGCTGGGAATGGAACCCAGGAGTCCTGACTCTCCAGCTCGTACTTTTGCCACCCCCCCTCTTCCTGTCTATCGCGATTTCCCTTCCCACGATGGTCACTGACCATCCCCTCCCTTAGGATCCAATCCTGCAGGCACCCGTCGGGCCCAGTTCCACTCTGACACTGAATTTATTGATCCCATATTCGTGCCACTGGCCTCGCTGAGTCTTGAGTCACGCCGGCGTCAGAGCGGGCCCGAGATCAGTCTTCTTTGTAGCCTGCCTGGAGAGGAACCTTCCCATCCCCACAGCTCCCCTCTCGTCTCTGCAATGTTGCTTTCCTTAATGCAGCCCGGTACACCCCGGCAATACCGTTGCTGCACCTCCATGGGAAGGTGGCGATTTCCCCAAGAGTCTCGGGCAAAAGCCAGAGGCTAGCTGCGGGAGGGTAGTGGGGGCAAAAGACATATCTGGCTTCAGGACGAAGCTTGAGAAGTTTATGGAGGGGATGGTATGATGGGATAGCCTCATTTTGGCAATTAATTAATCTTTGATTATTAGCAGTAAACATGCCCAATGGCTGTGATGGGATGTTAGATGGGGTGGGATCTGAGTTACTACAGAGAATTCTTTCCTGGGTGTCTGGCTGGTGAGTCTTGCCCACATGCTCAGGGTTTAGCTGATCGCAATATTTGGGGTCGGGAAGGAATTTTCCTCCAGGGCAGATTGGCAGAGGCCCTGGAGGTTTTTCACCTTCCTCTGCAGCGTGGGGCACGGGTCACTTGCTGGAGGATTCTCTGCACCTTGAGGTCTTTAAACCACGATTTGAGGACTTCAATAGCTCAGACATAGGTTAGGGGTTTGATACAGGAGTGGGTGGGGGAGATTCGGTGGCCTGCGTTGTGCAGGAGGTCAGACTAGATGATCATAATGGTCCCTTCTGATCTGAAAGTCCATGAGTCTATGACTGGGCCTGTGTTATTTAAAGCCACGTTAAAGCAAGAGCCATCAGTCCGTATTAGGTGCCAATTCACCAGAATTCACTGCTTGAAAGGGCTGGATCAGCAGGAGGGGGAAACGGGCTCTCACCGTGGGAGGACGGGGGACAAATCGCTGGTGTGTGCAGAGCAAAATCCACCCAAGAGGTCAAAAATCTCAAGCCAGCATCCCCCGCCCCCCCCCCCATCATGGAATTGGCTTTAAAACATCATAAGTTTTTTTAGAAAATAAACATGGGGTCTTCTTTGTCCTCTGGTTTTTGAGCTCATAGGGGGCTTATTTTCCAGCTTTGCTCTGCAGCCAGCAAGGCTGCAAACGTTGAGTTTTCTTTTCAAACGAGAGCGGAGCGTCTCCCTGCTGGGAACTGGGGCTTTAGGAAACAGCCCAGATCCGGCGACAGGGCCGGGCCCCAGAGCTAACATGCTGGGAGGCTCTTCCCCAGAACAGTCCGGGTCTGCAAGCTATCTCTGGAAGGGGCAGGAAGCACAAGCCGGACTCCGAACCACCGGCCCGACTGGCAGCCAGCAGCGGGGAGGAGAGATTCGTCCTACTCTGGCGTCCAAGGCATGCAGGAGAGAGAGACAAAGGTACAGCCACAAATGGCCGGAAGTGACCCAGGCTTTCCAGTGAGAAGGGATGAGAAAAAACTGCCTCTTCCTAGGAGTGCGACAGCGGGGCCTGGCATCCTGGGGGCAGCCACTGGGTGAACTGGGGCGCGTGTCTGCCCCCCAGACTCTCCCCCTTAGGCGGAGGCAGCGTTTTGCCTTGGAATGCCCCGGCTGCTACTTCTCCACGCTGCCTGCCTCGGGCTCCTGTTGTTTTAATAAGATCATTCTCCTCCTGCCGGGAGGGCCGCAACCCCATGCTGATGACATCACAGCGCGCTGCCATGGAGACGGCGGGGATGTCACAAACACGGCTCTATGACCTCACTGCAGGGGCAGGCAGCGGGGCAGTGATGGGGCCACCCGGGGTTTAATCACCAGCGGCCGTGGTAATAAAGGAGAGATGAATGATGGGAAAGTATGTGCCTGCGGAGCGGCCGCTGTTTGGGTTGGATCTCGCCGCGCTTTCCCCCAGCGGGGATGGCCCGTTTCCCTTCCTCCCTCTGGCTGCCGAGCCGTTGCAAGGCGGGCGATTCCCTGCAAACAGCCAGACCACCTTGGGCTACGGCCTGGGCGGCTCTCGCAAGCTAAGCTGGGTGGTGGTGGGAAAACGTGCGTGGGACACTGCTGGCCAACTGGGGCAGTGCACTGGGGATCCTTTAGGAGGCGCGGTCCTCTCTGGGTCCATGCAGACCCCAGAGCGGTGCTAGGGGGCTCTGTGCTGCTGGGAGCAGTGGGGGGGACCCCGGGCTAACTGCACGGGGGTGCTGGTGACTCTGTGGAGGGTGCTGTCTGGAGGTGCTGGAGCTAGGGGTTCCTGGGGGTGCTGCCATGCCCCCTGGCTTGAAGTGGTTTCCAGCAGTGGTTTTCAAACGTTTTTTCTGGCAACCCAGCTGAAGAAAATTGTGGATGCCTGCGACCCAATGGAGCTGGGGATGAAGGGGTTGGGGTGTGGGAGGGACTCAGGGCTGGGGCAGAGGGTTGGAGTGTGGGGGTGAGGGCTGCGGGGTGGGGCTGGGGATGAGGGGTTTGGAATGAAGGAGGGGGCTCCGGGTTTGAGGGGAGCTCAGGGCTGGGGTGCAGGAGGGGGTAGGGCTCTGGACTGGGAGTGCAGGCTCTGGGGTGAGCCAAGGATGATGGGTTTGGGGTACAGAAGGGGGATCTGGGTTTGGGAGGGCCCAGGGCTGTGGCAGGGGGTTGGGGTGCAGGAGGGGGTCAGGGCTCTGGGCAGGGGTGCAGGCTCTGGGGTAGGGTCAGGGATGAGGGGTTTGAGGTACAGAAAGGGGCTCCGGGTTTGAGGGGAGCTCGGGGCTGGGGTGTGGACTTACCTCGGGCAGCTCCCGGTCAGCAGTGCAGCTGGGGTGCAGAGGCAGGCTTCCTGTCCGTCCTGGCACCACGGACCACGCTGCACCCGAGAAGCAGCCAGCAGTAGGTCCAGCTCCTAGGTGGAGGCGTGCAAGTGGCTCCCCGTGGCTCTCGCCCACAGGCGCCGCCCCCCCCAGCTCCCATTGGCCTGTTCCCTGCCAATGGAAGTTTGGAGCCAATGCTCGGGGCGGGGGCAGCGCACGGAGTCCCATGGCCCCCCTACCTAGGAGCCGGACCTGCTGCTGGCCACTTCCGGGGTGCAGTGTGGTGTCAGGACACGTAGGGACTAGCCTGCCTTAGCCGCCTACGGGACTTTTAACGGCTGGTCGGTGGTGGTGACCAGAGTGCCCTCCATTCCGCGACCCTGTACCGGGTCACAACCCGCCGTTTGAAAACTACCGATATCCAGGGGTTACAGTTTGGTTCAATGGCTCTCAGCACCCCACTATACAAATTGTTCCAGCACCCCTGGAGCTGTCTCCGTAAAGTGAGCATGAAAACCAGTCCCACGGCGGGTGGGCGGGCAGGGCTGTACTTCTGAGAAGATTTAAAACCAAGGTCCCAACCTTTTGGGGTCTTGTTTTGCAAGACGAGGATATTTACATTCTTAAATGCTCCCTGAATTTTCAACGGGGGATTCATCTTCACTTCCTGTCCCAAACTGTGTTAACCAGCTGCCACGTCCCACCCAAGAAATGGCTGCATTTAAGGGTTGTGATCCCTCCCAGCTTACTTCGCTCATCGGCATAACAATAACACCAAACACTTTTCCAACACTTCACTGTGCTTTGTGCAAACCATAACTCAAGTAATAGCTGATAACTCGCTAAGAGCCCAGCAGCTCCTCTGCCTCTGAGCTCTGTGGCCAAAGTATCATGCAGATTAAGCGTCTCCGTTGGGGAAACGCTTTACCAAGACAGAGACAAATCTGGAAGTCCCCTGTCCTAGGGGTCGTCAAGCCTTGTAGGTAATCGGGGCCTGCGAGCAGAAGAAAACTGCTCGGTCATTCATTTCCCTCAGCGGGTGCGGCCGGTCCTCACTTTGCAGGGGCGACTTAGGAACAGGGCGCTCTCCCCGATAGCAAAAATAAATACATTAAAATTCTTGCAGAAGGCAAAAGAATGCGGGACGGCAGGACAAAATTGTTTTATAATTTGCAATAACACAAAAGACGGGGGGAAGAGGGCTGGGAGGGGAGAGACAGGAACCAGCCAGAGACAAAGGACTGGATCTGCTCAGTCGGTGCTGTGGGTGGATGGCAAATGACTGGTCTCTCTCCACACCACTTTGCCCCCCCCCCCCAGTCTATGGCCAGGTCCTCCGCTGGCAGCAGTGAGCGGAGCTCCAGGGACGGAGGGGTGGCGACCCATGGCAGATAAGGATCTTGTTCTGTTTTAGAAAGGCTGGCCTTAAATGCACAGGGCTGGGACCCAGGAGATATGGTCTCTGTTCCAGACTGTGGGTGAGTCCCTGATTCTCTATGCCTCAGTTTCCCCATCTGCAGAATAGGGATAATGACCCCGCCCTGCCTCACAGGGCTGTGGTGAGGCTATGTTCATTCATAGGAGGGGCTCAGGTCTGATGTGGCGGAGAGACACAAACACTCATGAATAAATAAATATAACCCCCTGGTGATCCCATTCACCCCTCCCCCGCGCTCCTGCGACATGCCGGCGTCCCCCAGTGCATTTCTGTCTTTCAGTAGCAATCCCGCTCCCCCCTTTAATCCCAGAGCGGAGGTTGATAGTTCCCTGCTGTTTCACACCAAACTGGAATCCCAAGATACGCTCCAGTCACTTGATACCATTCCCCGGGGATATCTGGGGGCTGCCCAGGCACGGGTGCTGCAGGGAGGGGGGCCTGGGCTGATCCCCCCCATTAATGCAGACATGATGGATTGCGTTTTTGCAATCGGACGCACCTGCTGCTCTGCTGAACAGGCTTTGGCTCTTTTCCCCTTTGAACTCCCCCCCGTGGAAGGAATCAAAGGGATTTTTCTGCCATTAGTACATCAGATAAACGGTTTTCACCTGCCCCGTGGTCCCTTTATGGCAGATACTAAAATGGCTTAGAATGCCAAGAGCTGGGGGGAGCTTTTTGGCATGAGACGTGGCTCATATTTCAGCCCTCCTGGGCCTCCCCCTCTGTCCGGGGAACCTGAAAGCAAAGCCCCCGTGTGATGAGCGCTACCATGCCACAGCCCTGCGAACCCCCCTCCCATGCCCCTGCCCCTTCCGTCCTGGCCTTGGCCCAGTGCCTGATTCAGCTCTGGGGTGGATGCAGAAACTCAGAGGGCTAGATGCCTTCTGGTGGGGGTTAACCGAACCATGCTGGGTGAGGTTGCAGATCTACCTGTCTCTTGAGCCCCCCCCGGTCATTCTCCTGCTGCTCTGAGTTTGGATAATGAGCCCCAGAAACGTGGCGACAGAGAAAACCGCCCAGACGTCCCAGCAAAGACTCCCAGGGCGTCTGGGGCCTTTGCGGTTTGGCTCTGAGGTGGGTGCACATTTTAAAAGCGCAGCGACAGCCCCGTGCCCCTGGGGAAGAAGTTGCAGACAAAGAGCAGGTAAAGGCATGCGGGGAAGCCGGGAACGTGGCGAGAGCCTCTGGCGAGGAGGGGGACGTCGGAGTCCTACAAGCGGAGAGGAGTTAGCGAAGCCCGACACGGTCGGGGGACTAGACATCAGTATATCAGGGGCTTTGCCTTATGCAACTATACCCCCTCCCTGAAAAGAAAAGCCCCCGATTTGTCACACTTGCTCTCTGGTCACCCTAGCCAACGCTCTGGACTGGGGGCGGCCGTGGGAGCCCGGAGTAAAGCAGAGGTCCTGCTGCTGTTCAAACAAGGGACAGGAAAGAGACCCCAGCCATGGCTTCTGTGGCAGTCTAACTTTTAACCCCAGTCACACAACAGGGCAAGGATTAGGGGAGCAAACCTCACCTGAGCTGGTGGGGCCAGATGGGCAGCCAGGCGGCGAACGCAGCGGAGCCGCAGGCCCTGGCTTCAGGGCTGGGTTTAGTTCTCAAGTCAAGTCAGTCCAGGCAAGCAGCTGATCTCTGGCCTCTCACCCATCACCTGGCAGGCAGCTAACTAGCCACAGGAGGTGAGGCTAAGCCCAACTCCTCTTAAAGGGCCAGCGCTCCCGTGACACGCTGTAGGCCGACGGGCTCATCTGCCTGCCTCGCGGACCCCAAACCACCCACCTAGCATCCAGGCCCACCCAGCTCTGAGCAGGGATGCAGTGCTGCCCCAGCGGCCCAGAGCGTCAGTGGGGACCCTGAAATCCAGGACGGAGCTCTGCGCCCGCCCTTCAGAAAGCTACACTCCGGCAGTTCTGCCTGGCCATTGGCAGAGCCGCCCTATGCACGTGCCCTGTGTCTGGGGGCACCAGGGCTGGGGAGAGGGCGTGGCATCGGGGGGAGAAGCTGTGCTAGCCCCATTTGTCATTGCCTGGCTACCCACAAGTTGGGGCCCACCCAAATTTCCACTTCTAGCTACACCACTGCCCCACAGTCCAACCCATTTCAGTCTGAGTGCTGGGGGGAGGAGAGCAGTGACCCCAGGTGCACTGAAGTCAATGTGCGTCTTTATATTGCTGGATTGGGCCCCGGGGGGGGGGGAAGCGAGGGAGAAGAAATAAGGAGTACGGGGCGGCCGGGGCCCCTTCTGAGCATGGGCCCGGCCCCATGGCACCATTGGCTCCTTTGTAGACCCGGTACGGGGGGCTGGGAAGAGTCAGGCCCCCTCAGACCAACTCGCCTGTTTGGCTGGGGACAGGATCGCCAAAGGGAATTGCTGATGGGACACAGTGGAGTTTAGGGGGACACGTGGGATCCTGTTCTCCAGACGGATTCCGATCGGGCGGCTGGGCGCTGACACCTGGCCAAGAGAGGGGGAGGAAAGGGTAGCAGCGAAGGAGGAGGTATTGGGATGAGAAAGGGGCCTGCAGGGGCCCTGCTAGGCCAGGGCTTCTCATGGATGGGGAACCAGAATGGTCCCCAAATGTGCAGAGGGCACTAAATGGGGAGGAGAGAGCTGTACTGGGACCCAGCGAGGTTAGAAAGCCGGGCCGGAAAGAACAACGTGGGATTTGCCTGGGAAAACACAGGGAAAGCGGAGAGGTAGGCAGGGGCTGGTACTGACGTATTCTCACCCCACCCAGCTGGGCACCTTCCAATGGCGCACTGCGTGGCGTGACCGACAGCTGTAAAGTTGTGGTTCATCCTGTCCCCGCGGGGAGAGCCGGGCATGCAAGGGACTGGTTTGTCCTGGCAGGATTTGGTTGTTTTAATGCTCATGTCGCGTGGTGTTTCTGGCCGAAGAGGCTGAGGGGAGAATGGGGCTGGGATGGACCTTGGTTCCTAGGGGAGCTTGTTCCGCAGTCTGGGACTGGCCCCCAAGGACCCTCTGTCTTCTGCCCAGATGGCAGAACGTCCCCCGGGGCCAGAGGAGTGAAGCTGTCATCCATGGGCCCCATCCGATGCCAGGTGCCCAGCCCCACAAGGTATAATGCTCAACCTCTCCATCCCCCACATAGCGTGCATCCTGCCCCCCGCCCCCATGGCTAGGTGCCTGTGCCCTGGTTCCCCAGCCCCCGGGGTGCCCACCTCCCTGACTGCCTGAGTGCTCCATGGTGCTGGAAGAGTGGAGCTGTCAACAATGAGCTGGGTTGGATCCCGGGAATCCTGGCCACTGAGTGCTTGAAGATAAGGACCAAGACCTTGACCTTGATCTGGCAGCAAAAGAGTCTACACTGCCTGGAGCAGAGATACACACCCCCGGCGGTTCCCAGGGTGAACTCCGGCGAGGACTCCTCCAGCAACGGACGAGCAGCTCGCTTCACTTCGCTTCAGCTCAGTGCTCTTCAGCCCCGGGGCCCTCCGACGATGGGTCCGCAAATGAAAAAAGGTGGAAACCCCTGGTTGAGTTTACACCTGGTCTGAAACTAAACTTAAGCCAGAGCGTCCACACCGCCTGGGGCCCTGCATTGTGTCCATTTAAAATCACACCCACATGAAATTGGCCCAACTCTGTGAGGGAGATCTGGGGCATCATCCTGGACTGGGCTGCCTCCCTGTTGGGTCCCCTCCACGCCTGAGACGGGATCGGCTCATTCCTGGGAGCTCCCTGGGCTTTCCGGACAAGGATCCTGCCCCCTCCCCATTCACCCCCTGCCCCGTCCTCTGCTCCAGTCCCTTTCCCTTTCTTCCTCGCACTCTTGCTTTTTCCCACCTTCCGCTCTTCTCCCTCCTTTCCCGTTCTAGCCCTGTGTGTGTGGGGAGCTCCAGGGATATCCCGCTGGGAGGGGAGCAGGGACGCTGGGAGCCAGGAAAATCTCTGGTCAGTGTCTTAGAGGATGGGGGGATTTAGGGGGCGTATCACCTCTGAAGCACCCTGCGGGCCGGCCAGCAGCTCAGGACACCAGGGCTGGTTCTGCCCTGAAGGCCTTGGCTTGGCTGTGCTGTCAATGGTTCAGGCAGGCTTGGCTCAGCTGGGCTGCGAATGGCTGGCCGGCCTATCAGAGCTCACAGGGAGTAACTCCACAGGGCTGGGCGCTAAAGGGGGCATGGGGCTGGCCACTGCTCTGCCAGGCTGGGGCCGGGGGGCCGGGCAAGGCTCTGCCAGGCTGGGGCTGGGGGGCTGGGCAGTGCTCTGCCGGGCTGGGTCCCCGTGGCCGGGCACCGCTCTGCCATGCTGGGTCCCTGGGGCCGGGCACCGCTCTGCCGGGCTGGGTCCCTGGGGCCGGGCACCGCTCTGCCGGGCTGGGTCCCCGGAGCCGGGCACCGCTCTGCCGGGCTGGGTCCCTGGGGCCGGGCACCGCTCTGCCACGCTGGGTCCCCGGAGCCGGGCACCGCTCTGCCGGGCTGGGTCCCCGGGGCCGGGCACCGCTCTGCCACGCTGGGTCCCTGGAGCCGGGCACCGCTCTGCCGGGCTGGGTCCCCGGGGCCGGGCACCGCTCTGCCGGGCTGGGTCCCCGGGGCCGGGCACCGCTCTGCCAGGCTGGGTCCCTGGAGCCGGGCACCGCTCTGCCGGGCTGGGTCCCCGGGGCCGGGCACCGCTCTGCCGGGCTGGGTCCCCGGGGCCGGGCACCGCTCTGCCAGGCTGGGGGGCCGGGCACCGCTCTGCCAGGCTGGGTCCCTGGGGCCGGGCACCGCTCTGCCGGGCTGGGTCCCTGGGGCCGGGCACCGCTCTGCCGGGCTGGGTCCCCGGAGCCGGGCACCGCTCTGCCGGGCTGGGTCCCCGGGGCCGGGCACCGCTCTGCCACGCTGGGTCCCCGGAGCCGGGCACCGCTCTGCCGGGCTGGGTCCCCGGAGCCGGGCTCCGCTCTGCCGGGCTGGGTCCCCGGGGCCGGGCACCGCTCTGCCAGGCTGGGTCCCCGGGGCCGGGCACCGCTCTGCCGGGCTGGGGGGCCAGGCACCGCTCTGCCAGGCTGGGTCCCCGGGGCCGGGCACCGCTCTGCCACGCTGGGTCCCTGGGGCCGGGCACCGCTCTGCCGGGCTGGGTCCCCGGGGCCGGGCACCGCTCTGCCGGGCTGGGTCCCCGGGGCCGGGCACCGCTCTGCCAGGCTGGGTCCCCGGGGCCGGGCACCGCTCTGCCAGGCTGGGTCCCTGGAGCCGGGCACCGCTCTGCCGGGCTGGGTCCCCGGGGCCGGGCACCGCTCTGCCAGGCTGGGGCCCGGGGGCTGGGCACCGCTCTGCCGGGCTGGGTCCCCGGGGCCGGGCACCGCTCTGCCGGGCTGGGTCCCCGGGGCTGGGCACCGCTCTGCCGGGCTGGGTCCCCGGGGCCGGGCGCTCCCTCCGCCCGGCGCGGCTCGGAGCCCCGGGCTCTGGCTGCAGGCGGCCGATCCCAATCGCTGCGCTCCCGGAATTGGCGCTCGCCATCCCGCCCCCCCCGCCCCGTCCCCTCGGGCTCCGGTTTCCTTGGCGGAGGCAGATGCTTTCGCAGCCCGGTCCCTCCTCCTCCGGAGCCGCCTGCGAGCCTGCCCCAGCCCCTGGCTCCGCGCCGCCCCGGACAAGGCAGCCGGGGACCGCGGGTGGCAGGTCGCTGCGCCCTACCTGCGCCCGCCGCCCCAGGATGCTGCCCCCGTCCCGCACCCAGATGGGGCTGTTCTTCATCCTGCTCTGCCCCGCCAACATCATCGGGCTCTGGTGGTGAGTAGCCGGGACCCGGGGGGGACGGGACGGCGGCAGCGCGGGGTCCCCTCCGCCCCAGCCCCTGGCCATCCGCCCGGAGCCCCGTGGCCAAGGAGCGCTGGGAGCGGAGACTCCCAGCCCGAGACCTGCCGGCTTCTGCCCTCAGCCGCGCCGGTGTCAATCCGGAGTCAGACCCGCTGGAATCCGGGGAGCTAGGTGAGGCTTACCCCGCGACGAATCGGCGGAGTTTACACGCAGGGGCATCGGTTCAGGGACATTGTTCGGGAGAGGAGGAGGGAAAGTCGTGTGAGCACATCCAGTTTTACAGCGGATTAAATCATATCCTGCAAAATCGGAAAGGGGGGGGGGGAGTGGCGCATATAAACCTGTGAAAAGTCGGGGGGGGGGGTAATTGCCTCGCTTGCCCCATAGCCCCCGCTTGCACAGCTGCTGGGGGCATTACTCGGGCGTTGGGGTGCTACAGGAGGGTTGGTGGAGTTTCTCAGCGTTTATCCAGTTGCTGGGTGTCGGGGCAGTTACTCGGGTGTTGGGGGAGTTACTCAGGGTTCACACAGCTGGTGGGGAGTTACTTGGGTGTTGAGGGAGTTACTCGGGTGTTGGGGGAGTTACTCAGGGTTCACACAGCTGGTGGGGGAGTTACTCAGGCGTTGAGGGAGTTACTCAGGGTTCACACAGCTGGTGGGGAGTTACTTGTGTGTTGAGGGAGTTACTCTGATGTTGGGGGAGTTACTCAGGGTTCACACAGCTGGTGGGGAGTTACTTGGGTGTTGAGGGAGTTACTCAGGTGTTGAGGGGGTTACTCTGGTGTTGGGGGAGTAACTCGGATGTTGGCGGAGTTACTCGGGTGTTGGCAGAGTTATTTGGGTGTTGGCGGAGTTACTCAGGGTTCACACAGCTAGTGGGGGAGTTACTCGGGTGTTGGGGCAGTTACTCAGGGTTTACACAGCTGGTGGGGAAGTTACTCGGGTGTTGGTGGAGTTACTCAGGGTTCACACAGCTGGTGGGGGAGTTACTTGGGCATTGAGGGAGGTGCTCAGGGTTCACTCAGCTGGTGGGGGAGTTACTCTGGTGTTAGGGGAGTTACTCGGGTGTTAGGGGAGTTACTCAGGCGTTGGGGGAGTTACTCGGGCATTGGGGGAGGTGCTCAGGGTTCACTCAGCTGGTGGGGGAGTTACTCTGGTGTTAGGGGAGTTACTCAGGCATTGGGGGAGTTACTCGGGCATTGGGGGAGGTGCTCAGGGTTCACTCAGCTGGTGGGGGAGTTACTCGGGCATTGGGGGAGGTGCTCAGGGTTCACTCAGCTGGTGGGGGAGTTACTCGGGCGTTGGGGGAGTTACTCGGGCGTTGGGGGAGGTGCTCAAGGTTCACTCAGCTGGTGGGGGAGCTACTCGGGCGTTGGGGGAGGTGCTCAGGGTTCACTCAGCTGGTGGGGGAGTTACTTGGGCGTTGGGGGAGTTACTCGGGCGTTGGGGGAGTTACTCGGGCATTGGGGGAGGTGCTCAGGGTTCACTCAGCTGGTGGGGGAGTTACTTGGGTGTTGGGGGAGTTACTCGGGCGTTGGGGGAGTTACTCGGGCATTGGGGGAGGTGCTCAGGGTTTATACCAGTGGAGTTGGGATCAGTCCACAGGCAGGTGGAGTCAGTGGGCTGAGCAGGGTATGAGGAACAGCTGTGCAAGGATTTCAGGGTTTGCCCCCCTGGATCGGCGCCGTCACGGAGTCCCCTCCCCTCCCTGCCTGCTCCTGTCTTCCCCCCAATAAGTCCACTTTAATTAAAAGGCGGGGGCTAGCGTGAGGCGACCCCCCCAAGGCCGCCCCTGGGCCGGAGCAGCAGGGACACCCCCCCTCCCAGTTTGTAATGGTGCCTGCATCCAAGGCGCAGGCTGCGAGACAGGATCCTGGCGGGGGTGGGGGATTCGTGACAGAGCTGCAGCCGGGACCCAGCCTTGGAAAGTCCAGGGATCTGTCGAAACATGAACTATTTCAATCTCGGAAGAATTTTGCCGAGCCCGTCTTTATCCGCTTTTAAGTGCTTGGATTCCAGCCCCCGCCATGCGGCCCGGGCCATAATTCATGCTCGGAGGCGATTCATCTCCACATTGTCACTGTCCTGACCCCGAACATAACCCTCGCCTCCCCCTCGCCCTGCCCGCCCGGCCAGGGATGCCTTAGCCCGCCGCTGGGTCCCCTTCGCCAGGAAAGGGCAGGTCGCAGCCCAGACGGTGGCAGGACAGTTTGGGAGAAACAGATCCTGGTTTAGAGCAGCACTGAAGGATCTGGGCCTTGACTCTGTAACATTTCAGTAGGACCTACTGTATTTGGCGACCGGGGAAGGAGGCGTTCAAGGGACAGGGAGATGCAGTTGCATTGGAATTTTGCTGCAGGGGCTGGTGTACGGGGCATATAGGTATCCGTGAGCATTTATAAGGGCAGGGTGTACACAGATCCCAGGTATGCAACGCAAACATTTATTTTCCTGGAGGCAGCCTCCCATGGTGACTGACAGATTTACCTTTTTTCCTCCTGGCTAGTTCTCCGTCTGTTGCTTAACGCATCGCTCTATCGCTTGATCTCGGCTTCCTCTCATCATCCTAAGCCTAGCAATGCTAGACTTCAGGAGCGCGGGGGAGGGATAGCTCAGTGGTTTGAGCATTGGCCTGCTAAACCCAGGCTTGTGAGTTCAATCCTTGAGGGGGCCACTTAGGGATCTGGGCCAAAAATCAGTACTTGGTCCTGCTAGTGAAGGCAGGGGGCTGGACTCAATGACCTTTCAGGGTCCCTTCCAGCTCTAGGAGATGGGATATCTCCATGTATTTAGAGCCCCTTGAGCTAGCAATGGCAAACGCAAAGCACGCTGGTGCAGCCAGCTCTGGGGAGGAGCACAGCAGCCAGGCAGAGTATTTAGATAAGAAATCCTGCATGCCATCCAAACGGCATGAGGGATAAAGTGGACAGGGGGTGGAACGGAGGCCCCTTTTCAATGAATGGGCGTTTACCCAGAAGACGATTACTCCAGTTGGAATTTGGCCAGGACATCAGCCTTAGCCCCCACTCTCCGAGAGAGCGCCACAGGGGCTTGGACAGTAGCGGGGTGTGGGTTTTGCGTCTCATCTAAAAGATGGCTCGTATCATTGCGAGGGGTCGTGCTGTGTGTGTTGGCAGTGCCGGCGCGGGGAGAGCAGGGGAGACTGGAGATCAGGCGAAGGATCAGCCAATGTTGTTTTTCGTTGCTTTAAAAAAAAATTAATATAAAAAACTAATCCAGTGGCAAACAACGTGACCCAACGAAACCCCTCAGCGTACAGAGCCCAGTCCGCGGCCCGCCCTGGGTACTCACTCAGCACTGCAAGGGGGAATTCGTCGCAGCAAACAGCCGTTGGGTGTGAGTCCGGATGCTAGAATACAACAACACGGGCCAGACCCTCAGCGAGCGGACATCAATCTGGCCCCCCAGGGAAGAACCTGCCCCCCCATCGACACTCTGCCCGCGCTCGGACGAAGCTCAGACTGAGAAGAGCTTTTCGTGTGACTCGTCCCCCCATGATCACCCAGTCTCAGCCCCCGGGGCCCAGAGACCCAGAACGCTACGACATCCTTACTCCCCCCACCGACCGGGAGAAGGTCGCGGTTCCAGCCGTGGATCTCAGCCTGGATGCTCAGAGGAACACCTGGGTTATCCTCCTCCAATGGCTGTTGAGTTTCCAAGGGCCAGGTCTATGCTGGGATGTTCCCCCCCAAACTCTGGACTCCAGCTTGAACCACTGAAGTCTGTGGCGGTCAGGTGATTAGTGCCCCGGGGCGGGAGGGCAGGTTCAGGGTTTGGCAGAGCAGGACGCCAGCCGGCAGCGCATGTGCCAGGTGTGTGGCCATGGTGATGCTCTCGGGGCTGAGTTTTATACTCTGGACTGATTGATAGCACTTTGCGGAAAGGCAGCGTGGTCCAGTGGGTAGAGCCGGTGGCCTATTTCTGCTTCTGCGCCAGACCTGCGCGAGCCCCCGCCCCACTCTGTGTGTCTGTTTCTCCTTCCACCTTTTATCTGCCCAGGGTATTTCAAATAGAATCCCTTCAGGGCGGGGACTGTCTCTGATGCCCGTCTGTCCAGCCCCTAGCACGGGGGCACTGATCTTGGCTGGCTACTGTAATCGTGGACCAGGCTTTAGCCAGGCCAGAAAATGAATGCCCCGGGGCTTTTCTTCCACTGCCAAGCGGCCTGCCCCACTCCCCCCTGGCTAATTCCATTGGCTGATGAAACACAGGGGGAAAGGGGACCATGACCTTCCCCCCACCCCGCAAGACGCAGCTTGATTTCACGACAGTGGGAGAGGCCACTCAATGAAATCACCATGGGCTGAGCCAGTCGTCACACAGGTGCTGTCCGGGACAGTGTTTCCCTAGGTGCAGCTACCCCCGGCTTGAAGCGGTTCCCATCACATGCAGGGTTCGCGGTTTGGTTCGGTGGCTCTCAGCACCCCTACGATACCAAGTGTGCCAGCGAGCAGGCGTGGAATTGCACGCTGAGCGACAGCCAATTCGCCAGAGACTCGTACCCCACCTTCTTTGAAAGAGGTGTTTTACCTTCAGTAGCCCCCCTGCTCCGGGCTCTTGTTCGCGGGGAGGCTGCAGGGACGTCCCAAGGATGTGCAAGGCTTTGGGAAAGCTGGAGATGAGCGGTCGGGCAGGTTTCTCCTGACAAAATGAAGCAAATCACTCTGGGTTACTCAGAATAACTAGGCCAGGTCCCCCGGCGAGAAGGCAGGCGGTGTGGGGAAAAGGTTCCCCTTGTTCTCCGGCTTACTTCCCCCTCCTTCCCTTTAATGTCTATTTCTTCGGGTCCCTCTCCCTGGCAGGGAGGGAGAGCGGCACCTCCCTGACCGCTGCAGGTCACAGAGAGGTCAGTCATGAGGGGGTTAATTATAGGTGCTCCCAGGTGCGGGAGCCGGACTGCTCCGAATAATCTCCTGTACAGTGAGAACAGCAGGAAACCTTTCACGGTCCGGAACATTTCAACCCCTCTGCCTTTTTACCTGGCTTTTGTGTCCCCCTCTCCTTTCTCACCCTTGCTGAATCCTCTCCTCCTGTAAACCAGCCCCTTCATTTCTCGCTCTCCCCCCTTGGTTCTCTTCGGCCCCTTGCTCCACCGCACACTGGACTGGATTCCGCGCCGTCCCCCCAGTGTAAACCCAAAGGCGCGACTTCAATCAGCGTGGTCGCTGCGGATCGGTGGCCCCCCATGGAACATCCCGACACCATCGCCGGGTCATTTGGACACATGCTCTGTCCTGTCCCTGCTGTTTGCACGGCCGGGTCCGCCTGCGTGCGAGGCTGTATTGGGTTCTGGAGATCCCTAGGAAGGGCGGGGTCACAGGGAAACTCACAGGAAAAGCAAACTCGGAAAGGTTCAGTTTGGGCTTAGGGCAAGATTCAGATCAGTTCTTATTTTATCCAAGCCCCTTTGCCTGGCCCGTAATGTACATGTCAAATACCTGTGTTCACGTACACGCCTTCTACACGCTAACACAGTCACCTGTCTCAGATAAGCACCGATACATTTGTTTCACCTGCACACGTTCCCCCAGCTCCCATATTTCTTGTCTCTCACACGCAGATTCTCACTCAGATCCACTTACGCGCCCTCTGCAGACAGACAAACACAGGTGTACACATCAGAGCTGCAACCCTCTAGTTAAAGCTGCCCCAAGTGTGCTTGGTCCAAATTCGTCTCTCGTTTACATGAGGATAAATCGGGAGCAGGTCCACTGGAGTGAATTCTGATCTGGCTCTGGAGCAATGCAGCACCATCTGCACCCAGTGTAGTCACTCGTAACTTTACAGCACTTTCAACGTCGGGCTGAGATTTTCCAGGCCTGCTCTTAGCCTGGGGGTGAAGTTTTGGGGAAATGTTGATTCTGTGAAAGAAACACGCTTCCCATTGGATCAGAAAATCCTGGTGATCTGCTTTTAAACAGCTCTGCTAATAGGAGGATTGTGTTCGGGCCTTCACTGTGCTGGGCGCTGCACAGCCCCGGAATAACTGCCGGGGCTTGCAGCAAGTTGGCTGGGGCTGAAATTAGTCCTGGGAAAAGCTTTGGAGTGTTGTGGTTCACTCCGGTCGTGATGTACAAGCGTGTGTTGAGAACTAGGCAAACCGCGCTTTTGCCGCTCCAAAAGAGGGCAGAGTTAAGGTTATACTCAGCAATGTCAGCGTTTCCTATCTTCCGTGCTAATTGATGTCGTCCCAGCATAGCGTCGGTGTGTGTCGCCTACCTGTGGCCATGACTTAGCTGTGAGAACCAACAGGGCCACGTGACAGGGTTTACTACATCCTTTCCCAGCGTGTCAATTCCCTGGAACTCACCGACACTTTGCCCACTAATCTGCCTCAGCTGGGACCACTTTCAACACGCCGGAGCTCTGTGCAGCGGCGGATCTCGCCCTCGCGACTTGGTGATCCTGCTGGGCTGGAAAGGGAGCTTGAGACCACTGGGAGAGGGACGCTCCTGGCTTCGCAGTGGGACGCATGGGCTTGCTTCTAGCCCTGCAAGTCCCAAGCAAGAAGGCCCGGCAGTCTAGAAAAGCTACCGAGGCAGTGATGGCTCTTCGAGGCCCTGCACAGCTGGGCTCAAGGCAGCTAAGGCGCCGTATTGATTATTTATATTCCGGTAGCGCCTGGAGCCCCCAAACAAGGCCAAGCTGCCGCTGTACTGGGCGCTGCACGTACATCTAGTAAGGCCCCGAGAGCGTCCAGGCGAGACAGGCAAAGGGCATGGGGAGAAAGAAGGACTTCTCCCCATTTCACAGGTCGGGTCATGGGCAGACTGAGGCCTGGCGTGCCAGTCTGCTGCCTGAGCCGTGAGCCATGCCTTCCTCTCCCCTGCCCGTGCAGCAGAGCGACACAGACAAAAGAGCCCCGCTAACCTTGGCAAATGTTGGCGCTATTGTGCATGGGCCTCTCTGTGAGTGGCATGGCCGGGCACCTGTCACATGGCACGGGAGGTCAAGGCCAGAAGGGACCATGCGGAGCTGCTCGCCTGGCCTCCTGCACAGACACCCCCCATCCCCACTGGAGGGGTCCTAGTGTCATGGGGAGTGGGGGGCTGGTATATACGGACTCTCACTTGCTCCAGCAGGTCCAGTTAAGAACACCACCATCATCAAACTCACAGACCCGATACCACAGTGACGGGCAGCTTAATAAACCCCCTAGCTGGAGACAGGCCACCTCGGAGACCTCGCTACAAACCGGCAGGGAAACCCTTTCCCGAGGCAGGGCACAGCGGAGGAGGCGATCCCAGGCGGGCGGCCCCAGTGGGTGAATTCCACCGTAGCCGTACTAGCTAAGGGTTGGGAGGGTTGCCGCCGGGTGGGTCCTGGCGTACAGCCGTACTCCACACACAGTCCCTAGAGGCACCCGGCCTGGCCCCGAGTGTCCATCCCGCTGCGGGCTGATGATCTTGCAGGTTAGCGCGCCGGGTGGCAGAGCGGGCGAGGGCAGATCAGCGCCGCAAGGAGGGGGATTCGAACGGGGACGGACGCGGCGTGATGCCGAGGGGGCAGGAGGGCATGTTGTCCCTTTTCTTGGGTCCAGCCGTGACAAACCCCGTGCCTTGTGCCCCCTGGACTAATGCCGCTCCCGGCTTATGCCAAGCTTCCGCACACAGAGCACGGCCATCACCTTCGCCCTCTCCTCTGGGCACGGCCCATCGGAGGCGCAAGATGTGTGTTGCCCAACCTGAATCACCGGGCGACTCCTGGCTTCTGCTTCCTCACCCCCTGCTCCTTATTAGTCTCTTACTCTCCACGTGGCATCGTCTCTCCCGTTGCCACACACGCTTGTCAGGGCGGGGCTGCTGGCTTGGCACCTGGGCTGTACGTGCCCAGCGCACGGGCGGGTGCTGAATAAATACCCAGTGGAATTGCCCCCCGGCCATCGCGCAGCCGAGCTCCCCGGACTCAGCTCCTTTTGCCTCTCCTCCGGAGGCAGCCTCTCAAAGCCCAGCTTGGCAGGAGCTCTGGGGTGACGGCGTGCCGAGTGGGGAGGATCGGACGCCAGCCAGAGACTCCGCAGGGCCCTGTACGGAGCGGCTGTGCATCTCCCGTAGCCATCTGAAAGTCCAGGGGCCGACGTGAACCTGGCCAAGCTGGGGCCAGCTAAGGACTCCAACTCTTGGGGAAAGTGGGGCCCTGCAACCCCGTTCATCTAGGAGGAGGGGAAGATTGTGATCATTGGCATATGGTTGGGGACGAGGCTTGGGAGGATGGACTGTCACCGTCACCATGGGCTTCTGTATCCCCGTCAGCCAGCCGGGCGCGAGGCAGGCGTCTCTATGTCCCATTACTCGCTTGCACGTGTCCTCCTGGTTTGCACGAGCAACCAGGGTCCACGTGCACCATGCTCTCGTGGTGGTGTTTTGTGAGCGTGACTCGGCACCCAGAACCTGGCGGAGAGCAGGAAAACAGATGGGATCAGAGAAGGGTCCATCCACCCCCGTGCCCTGTCTCAGACGTGGCCAGCCCCAGCTGGGTCACAGCAACAGGCCCTCTACTGCCCCCTTCTGGAACAAACTGCCTGTGGGGGCAGGTTCCTCCTAAACCCATAAAATGGGGGACTCACGACTGACGCTGGAGGGACTGTCCCACTGGTCATCGGTCTCATCTCATCTGACGTAACCATCCGCGTTTGGATCTGCTCTTGAATCCCGCTAAGCCCTTGGCTTCCGTGATAACCTGTGGAACTCACTGCCACTAGGTAAGCACCAGTGTGAGAATATCAACCCTTTTATCCACTTTGAATTTGGTGCCTCTCGCGTTCATTGCATGTTCCCTTGTTCTCTCAGGAGAGAGCGTGAATAGCAGCCCCTGATCGACCTTTTCTAGCATCTAGAAGATGCATGCTCTAGTGAGTTTGAGCGGGGGAGCCTGTGAGCCAGGACTCCGAGTTCTAGCCCTTGCTTAGGGTGAAGGTATTCTTCCCAGGGCGCTTAATCCATAGGATTAGGAGCCCTGATTGTACCTTAGACTTGCTGTGTGATTTTATTCAAATCACTAAAATTGCCCCGTGCCTCAGTTTCCCCCTCCATAAAATGGGGGCAATAATACTCACGCCACAGGGGTGAAGTGATGACTATTGGTAAAGAGCTTCAAGCGTCTCCGCTGGAAGGCGCTATTGGCAGGAGCTGCTGGAGTTTAGTCCAAGTGATGATCTGCCAGTGGGATGAGTCACCCAGCCACGTGACTTTTCAGCCAGTTGTGTAAGCGCGCGCACGTGACCTGCAGTGAGCCATGTTCCAGTTAGCTGCTTCCCCCCAGCTGCCTTGCGTGTAGCGTCTAAAGAAATGCAGCTGACAGGGCGGTCCCAGCACATGGGAGCGAGTCGCAGTAATTCCAGAGGGCTCCTTGCAGGCCTGTGGGGTTTCTGAACCGCCGGACGCAACCCAGGGGACGATGGAGCCAACCCAGCCTGCTGTGATGCCAGTTCGGGCAACAGCGTCGAGGCTGCGTTGGGCTCCCCAGGCTCCTCCCACATCTCAATGCAATTAGAGACGTCGGCCACGCACCTCTCTCCTCCCTCGTCCGGCGCTATGAGCAGAGGGGGCTAGGCTGGGCTAGGAGACCCAGCAGGGATCTGATGCCGGGAGCTGACCGGAGTCTCGGCGCTGCAAGCCTCGCTGCTGCTTCTCCACAAGATGAGACTGTGCAATCCGCCCCCAGACGTCTTTGGGTCCCCCCTTGACTCCACCCCCCCGTCCAGTCCCTAGGAGCTGCACCTGGTAGGGGCCCGGGCTGGGCAGAAGCCCTTCAGCACGAGTCCTTTGCTGATTCAAGGCCAGGATCGCCTCCCTCCCCCAGCACTGCAGCCACATGGCCTCCCCCTTCAAACCCCTTCACTGGCTCCCCCATCTCACAGTGATGTATACCCGCCCCCCACCCCCTCCAGCCTCGCTCAGCTATTCATCCGCTTCTCCACCACCACCCCAGGCCTTGTCCCTGGTGACCCCTCCCTGCCTGAACGTGGCACCTCTCCCCTCGCCTAGACTCACGTCTGCCATGTGTCCACAAGCCGTTAGCCAGCTGCTCTTGCCACGGGTAGATTGTCCGCAGACCTGGCAGCAGCACCAAGAGCGCCGGTTGCCGGCCACTTGCATTTTCAGACCCTGCCGTCAGTTGCTTATCACTCTGCCAGATTTTACCAAGTCCGGCTGGAAGTTCTCCACACTGGGCGTCTGCTTCCGGCTGAACATTTGGGGGACGTTTTAGCAAGAAATGACTCAGCTGGTGCCAAGAACAAGCTCAGAGGGTTAGACTAAGATTGCCCCATTTCACAGACAGGCTGTAGTCCACGAAAGCTTATGCTCTAATAAATTTGTTAGTCTCTAAGGTGCCACAAGTCCTCCTGTTCTTCTTTTTGCGGATACAGACTAACACGGCTGCTACTCTGAGACAATTCTTGGAGCTGTTTGGTTGAGATGCGCTAACGCCTCCATGCTTTGGAGCAGGGGCTTGCAATTTGGCGGGGGGGGGGGGGGGGGGGAATTTGCCCTGGTATCAGAGATCTGCCTTTTGCCGTCGTGGTGAAAATCCACCAAAATTTGGTCCAGACTTTGAAAAGGAACCCGTTTGCACGCGCTCGGTAGAGACTTGTTAGCATTTGACAGCTAAATTCTCCGAAGATTCCGTCTGCAGTGAGCATGCTCCAGCCCCGTGGCTCCGACACTAGACCAGAGAGCCCAGCACCGTCCCCACAGAGGGCCTGAGCACATTCCAGCCCAGGGCTCCAGCCCAGGGCTGATCAAGACTTTCCCTGCAATTGCTCCTCTCGGCCGCTGTGGTGCTGGGACTCAGAGACGGTGCCGTCCGTGCAGAGCGGCGAGGGGCAGAGACAGGCTGCAGTGTGGTGCTGGGTGGGGCCCAGGGCTATGGGGGAGGGATAGCTCAGTGGTTTGAGCATTGGCCTGCTAAACCCAGGGTTGTGAGTTCAATCCTTGAGGGGGCCACTTAGGGATCTGGGGCAAAAATCTGTCTGGGGATTGGTCCTGCTTTGAGCAGGGGGTTGGACTAGATACCTCCTGAGGCCCCTTCTATGATTCTGTGCTGGAGAAGGAGGCAGCCCCACGCAAACGCAGCAGGGGCTGGGGTACAGGGTTGATTGGGCCAGGCAGCCCGGGCTGGGGAGAACCTGGGCACGATGGGGCTGAGCCGTGGGGGCCATTGCCTGGGGCAGGCTCCTGGGGACGGGTCGTCTCTAATTCCCAGCTCACCGCCTGTCTTGTCATGCAGACGCACCGGGGGGCCAAGCTGAGCGAGCCTTTGGTCTGGCACTTCCTAGCAGCCCCAGCACGGTTCTTGTCCTGTGGGTTGTGTTGTGCCGTAGATTGCAGCCCCTCCCCTATCTATGCTTGTTTGTGAGCTGGCTGGGGCAGGGACTGTGTCTTCCCAGGCTGGGTATGCTCGGCGGGAGTGTGCCCCCCCCCCCCAAGAGATTGTAGTAGCTAATGGCTACAGAAACCAGGGGAGACTACAATGCACTATATGGCTTCCCTGAGGAATCCGATTGTAACTTGTGACTTTGGGAAGATGGCAGATGAGATGATTAGGGACCAGCTCATTGAGAAAACAACCGTGCTCCGTGTCAGAGAACGCTTACTGCTAGAACCACAACTGGCACTAGAAAAAGCAATAACCGGCGCTACTCAGACTGAGTCAGCTACAGCCGAAGCCAAACTCCTGAGCCAGGGTGCAGGAGGCCCAGTCTAGGCTGTGACTCCTTTGCAGAAAAGTTCACTGTCACTGCAGACAAACAATTGCAGGAGGAAAACTAATGAAAAGCCACTGAACCAGCAAGTTGTTAATACTTAATACTTTGCTTGGCGGATACAACAGAGATCTGGCTGGATTAGGGGGAATTTAGCACTCACGAGAGATGTACCGCTCCACACACAGCTCTGCCGGCGCCCCTCGCTCCTGACCCGCAGCCCCCTGCTAGCCTAGCCCCCCACACACACACCTGACAATGTACCAACTTCCTGACCTGCAGTAGCGACGGCATCCAACACTTGGGAGTCCCTGAGCAGATATGGGGAAATAGTGCCCAGCTGCCGGGTGGTGGGCGATTTCTGCTGGGGGCGAGGCTGGGACCCACTGGGGTCACTTGTGACCAAAGTCACGGAGGGAAGCCTGCACCCGAGCTGCAGGGCTTGCCCCCAAGCTGCAGGGCTAGTTCCCGAGCCGCAGGGCTAGCCCCCTAACCTCCGGCAGCCCCTCGTCCCCTAAATGCCCCTGCAGGGCGAGATCCACTTTCACTTCCCAGCCTAAGCGTTCGCGTTGCTGTGAACCGTGACACAGCTGCCGCCTTGCGCCCCAGAGATAGCTGCATCTCCGCTCCTGTGGTGCCCAAGGCTCTGTAAAGGCCCAGGACACCGAGATCGCTCGGCAGCTTGTGCAGAGCGACACGAGCTAACGCTGGGGGTTCTGGTGAGTGAAGCAGCCGGGCAGGGCCCAAGCCACGAACAGGAGCAGAGCGGGCGCTTGGCATGGCCTGGCAGGGCCGTTCCCCTGCTCCCAGGGCACCATCCCAGCCCTGCTCATTCCTGAGCGGGTTCCCTCACCGGGGCAGGGGGAGGAGTGGCCGAGAGGCGGGGGCGGGCCGTGGTAATTACAGATCCCCCCGGGTTCGGAGGGGAACAAGCTCAGGCAAACCAGGCGGCGCCGGAGGAGCCCTCGCCAAAGCGGTAGCAGTTTGGCAGCATTTTTCTCGCCCTCCCGCACGCGCCCCCCCCCCCTAAAAGGAAAACAACTCGCTGGATCCCAGCGACGTCCCCTTGCGAGAGGCAGGAGCCCAGCGGAAATTAATACTGCAGCACGGCTTAGGCCGGGGCCGTCTGGGCAGCGGGAAGGAGGGCACGGCCTGATGAGGGGGGGAGGCAGGCAGTGGGGCAGCTGAGCAGAAGGGGGGCTAGTCCTGGGCTAGGCACGAAGGGCTGGGGGGTAGGCAGGCCAGAGGCGCCGAAGCCCCCAGCGCTGGCTGGGCTGTGCGTTTCCCGGCCCCTCCAGCCCAGCAGGCCGGGGTGAGCTGCAGTTCGGCATTTGATCCGACGGCCCTCGGGCTTGTTCATCATTTGTAGCTGAGTACAAAGAGTCCTCTCTTAATGAAAGTCCGGGCCCCACCGGCTCCGCCAGCCACGCCTCCAGAGAGACCCTGCCAATCCCCAGAGTACCTGACCCCCGCGCCCCCCAGCACTCTCTGGAGCTGGGCAGCTCTGGGGACGTGAAGCCCAGAGAGACCACGGCCCAGAGAGGAACGGGAAGGAGCAGCTTGTGGTTCTGGTGCAGAGTCAGGGGACAGGGGTCCTAGTCCAGGCTCAGGCCACAGGCCTGAGGGTGGTACACGATAGGGCAGACCTGAGGGCCTCACTCCCTCTCTGTGTGCCTCAGTTTCCCCATCTGGAAGCCCTGGGGTGTGATCCCCTTGCCCCGTGTTGGGGAGATGGGGTCACTGCGAGAGAGGCTGGGAGCGTGTTGTGATCCTTGGAGAGGGCAGGGTACCGCAAGCGGGTCTGTCCGCACACCGCTGCGCTCTGCTGGGTGGAATCAGAACAGCGCCACCGTGGGTCATGGGCCCTGCGCACGGGGAGTCGCTAATGCAGGAGAGACGCTCTTACAAGATGCTAGTCCTCAACGGCAGCTGCCCGGGTTCTATAACCCAAGAACTAACCTCTAGCCCTCTTCCTGCCCAGGCACACCGTGGAGGAGTCGGGGTTAACCACATCTCCCTCCCTGCCCTTTGGCCTTAGCGCAGGCCTGTACCGCACTGGTGAGAGGCAGCGGCCACACCCCACCCCAGAGGTGGCTGCATTTTACTGAGCTCAGGAGTGACGGCTCTACTTTGTGTATTACCGGTTAGTTTATGGAGCACGTTGGGGGTCTTTGGATCCCTAGTGAGGGGACAGCAGCACTGCCTTTGGGAGTTAAAGGAGCTAGAGATGTATATACATTGGCCAGACCCCACCCCGGGGGACTCAGCAGGTTCTTACCTCTCTGGCACTGGGTGGGGCCATGCCTCAGTTTCCCTGCTGGGCCCATGGTCTGCAGTCTTGTAGTTGGGTAAGTTCGTGCCTCAGCCCCCAGCCCCCAGCCCTCTTTGACTGTCCCCACCCACAGCGGTCACCCCACTGAGGCAGGCATCCAGCAGACATCCCCTCCCGGCCCCCGGCCCCACCACTTGTATAAGAGCCCAGGGCCTCCCTCTGCTCCAGCCCTCACCCACCATGCCATGGCCACAGCTGCCCCACAGCTGCTGCTACCCACTTGTGCAGGTCAAAACCTGCCTCCTGTCCCAGGGGTGCCCCAGGGACCCACCCGCCTCCGGGCCACCCCCAGGCCTTTCGCCGCAGCTGGCCCAGGATCAGGGCGTGCTCCCAGTCTTGGCTTGTGACTGGTCTTGCCCAGGCAGACCAAGGAAGTTGCATTACGTAGCTCTGCAGTCACCTGCTCCCCTGGCCCCTGCCGCCCATCAGTCCCTGCGGACTACGTCCCCCAGAATGCCCTTGTTCCGGGCCGTGCCGGGACCTGGCCTCTGGGCTCTCTTAAAGAGCCCCTGTAGACCCCTCCAACTGATAGGAGAGCGGTAGGGGCGGGAGGGCTAAGGGGGCAGGAGCGGACACAAGGACAAACACAGCCTGAGCATGTGAGAGCCCCAGCCTGTGCCACTGTCTCCCCCAGGGATGGGGCAGGAGCCGTCAGCCCTGCCCTGGCTCTGGGGGCCCCCACTGGCCTTTTCTCTCTCCCAGGCCCAGGGTTGGTTCCGTGCACCGCTGCCTGCCGGGGGGCGGGGGCTGAGCCGGGCCCAGCCTGCCGAGGGCAGAGAAGGGGGTGACTGCGGGGGCTGCGAAGCCAGAGCCCACCGGGCCACAGTGGTGATGCTTACGGGGCATTGGCTTGGCCACAGGGTCCATGGGGGAGCCAGAGATTGGAGGTGGAAGCCTAGGTCGTCTATAGCCAGGCGTCCTAGTCTTCTCCACCCTGCGGCCTCCCGCCTGGGGGGTGTCGTCTGTGAGGATCGACCTGGGACCTCTCCAGCTAAGAGCAGGAGTTTCTAGTGCCTAGGGTGACCAGATGTCCCGATTTTATAGGGACAGTCCTGATATTTGGGTTTTTTTCTTATATAGGCTCCTATTACCCCCCATCCCAATTTTTCACACTTGCTGTCTGGTCACCCTACTAGTGCCTGCGCTGAAAGGATAGCGAGAGCAGGAACATAGACCAATCCTGGGGTGGGGGAAGCCCCCTATTGTATGAATGAGGGTTACCTCTCCCCACCCCACTGACCCCCGGCCCCTCCTGGGATAGATACAGGCTGGGCACAGCTTGGGTTTTATTTCTGTTATTTCGATGGGTGATATCGGTATTTATTTGTAATCGATTCAAACTGGCACAGCTGCAGGACGTTACGGAGGGTCAGACACTGCCGGGGGCGGGGGCGGGGAGGGGGGCTGCCCAGAATTAGTTAAAGCAGGAGATGGTGAAGCCTTGTTCTGGTGAATTTCAAGCGCTACCGGCGGGTTGTGTGAAATAGACGTTTATCGACATTCACCCCTGAAAATCGAATCCTTCCCCACCCGGTTATACCGTTGGCCGATTCTCCCACTCTGCCCTCTGGGCACAGAGCGGGAAGGCCTGGACTGGTTTGTGGGGAGGAGCTGAGAGCGGAGGGCTGGGCAGCAAACCAGAGCTGGGGGCGGGGGCTGGCAGTCGGGGGTCCCCCCGCGCCCGTCTCCATGTTGGACCCCCTGCTGCTGCTTGGTGTGGAACGGGCACCATGATTCCACGCTGCCACACCTGGCTTATTCCACCACCCCCACCCCGAAGCCCCTCTTGTCCTGACCCTCGGAGGAGGAGAATCGATAATAAATGGTCCCTGAGCCCCCCGCCTTGGGCAGCCGTCGTACCAGGATCCCTCCCGCTCACCCCCCCCCCGGGCTGCAGCATCCCTTGACCTTGTCGCTGGAGGCGATGCTGGGGCAGCGGGAGGCTAGCCTGGGAGCTGGGGAGGAACTTGGAGAGCAGCCAGGGGGCTTCCCAGGGCTTTATCGTGGGCAAGGTCGCTGGGCTCTTCTCCCACAAGGTAAACAGAGAACAGCCCCTGCTGCAAAAGCGCCTCCCTCCCCCGGGGAGGAGACATTCCAAGAATGTGCGGCACGCTGCAGCCTGCCCCGGGCACTGCCCACCCTGGGCCGGGGCTGAGACGCCAGGGAATCAAGGGCCGGGCCTGCTCTGCCGGGAGGTAGAAGTGCCCGCCCCTGGCACGTTCTCGTAATAGCACCTTAGTGCCCGTGCTGTGCAGACACCCGGTGAGACACAGCCCCTGCCCTGAAGAGCGAAATAAACCAGGCAGGCAGAGAGTGGGAGGGGAAACTGAGGCACGGAGCAGGGACTAGAACCCACTTTTCCTGATACTCAGCCTGGTACAGTAGCCGCTGAGCCAGGCTGCCATGTAGGGTGCCCTGCTCGCTGCTTTGCCCTGGCGAAGGGCCTGGCAGGCCCGGCACAGCTCGGCCAAGGGAGGCGGGGCCAGATGTGGAGCTTGGCAACGCTGGTGTAAATCCAGGGCACTGCGATGAACGAGTCTTGATCCGTGAGCCAGTCACAGACCAGGCCCGCAGCGTGCCAGGCGCTGTCAGGACCCAGAACAAGGAGAACTGCGCTGCGGTGACTCCGGAGTCACACCCCGGTCAGTGAGAACAGGATCAGGCCCTCGCAGGCTGCTTTCCTCTTGGGATCGTGGGGGAAGCCGAGGCAGAGTCACTCCTGGTGTAACGCGGTGTGACCTGGGAGGATTGACACCAGGTCTGGCTTTGGCCCCGTGTCTGGTGGGCCAGGAGAGCCCGAAACCACCAGGGTGTCCTGATAAGGCGGAGCTGGGCAGTATTTTCGCGTGTACAAAATACAGAAGCCACACAATGGTCCCTCGCCCCTCCTCAGCCCCCCGTCCCTCTTCCCCCCCAACTGAGCAGTAGCACGGGGAGAGCCCTAGCTCCCGGGGTTACAATGGCCATGCAACAGTCGCTGATATTTCTAGCGTATCTGTCACTCCTCCCCGCATCTACTCGACCCGCTAACAGGGAGAAACACCGCAGCATCTGCCTCCACTCACCTCACCCACCAAGGAAAGGCAACCACCTCTGGGGTGGATTCCGGCAGCTGATCAGCTGTGCAGAGACACTACACAGGAGCAGAGGGCAGGAGGGGCAGAGGAATTCAGCGGCCGGCTGACCCTGCAGGACAGGGGCAAATTAGAAATCAGCGAGTGATTTTATCTCGCTTACCACAGGGCTCCGCCGTCAGCCCAGTGCCCCCTAGCGCCATGCTGGGGCCCTGGCGTCAGCATGAGCCAGAGAGGAGAGTGCCCCCTACTGACTCTCTGGAGCCGCCTCCCGCCCCTAGTTCTGTCACTGGTGTGAGCTGCACGGAGGCAGGGCCCTCCTTTGCCTCCTGCGTCTCTCGGGGCCCGTTCCGGAGCTGAGCTGGGCTCGGGGGCCAGGGGCTGCTCGCTTGGCCAAAGTCTTGCCAGTCCTGCCAGCCTTTGGCACAGCAGGCTGGGAGGGGCTGCCGAGAGACCTGGCAGGGCCGGGCTCCCACCCCTTGTCCGGCAGCTGCCCCAGCTGCTCCCAGGCTTTGAGAGTTGGCCCGGTGGGGCCCTGGAGGCTCCATCCCATCCCGCCACCTTGCTCGGCACGTGGGTGGCAGGGCCCCTGGGGAGACGGGAGCTGACGTGCCCTCCCTAGCTATCACCACCCCCGCCTCAGTCAAGGGGGCTCAGAGGATCAGGGTCTGTCAGGCTCTTGGCTGCCCGCGGGTACCCAAATGGCACCAGTAGCGCCCACCGTCGCTGGGGAGAGGAGGCGGCTCTCCTCGTGGTCCCATGGCTGTGCGCTGTGGGTGGGCTCGGGGAGGGGGCACCCGGCACAGAGACCCATGGCGAGGGGCACAGAGACGATGCAGGCAGGCGGCGGGGCTGGCGGGTGACATGGTACGAGCCAAGAGCGGACACCCTGGGAAGGGCCTCGGAGGGGAGGGCAGGCTGGGGGTGGGGTGCCCCACACCAGGGCATCAGGCTTCAGCTGAGGAGGGCTGTGGCACAGGGCCCGTGCCAGCCAGTTAGGAGGCAGCCCATTGCCCCACCCGCGGTCCACGGTGCCCCAGCTGCTACAGCGCTGGCTTCCCCGGCTCTCTCCTTTCTCCAGGGCAGTGGGCAGCCCCCTGGTCATGGATCCCAACAGCATCTGCCGGAAGACCAAGCGCCTGGCGGGGAAGCAGGCGGAGCTGTGCCAGACGGAGCCCGACATCGTGCAGGAGGTGGCCAAGGGCGCCAAGCTGGGCGTGCGGGAGTGCCAGTACCAGTTCCGCTTCCGCCGCTGGAACTGCTCCAGCCACACCAAGTACTTCGGCAAGATCCTGCAGCAGGGTAAGGCCGGCGGGGCCAAGGCGATCCCTGGGGCCAGTCTCCCCCCGGACCCCTGAGTACAGCCGGAAACTCCCCCGCCCCGTGCTATTGGGGGAGGGGCTGCCCGGCTCCTAGAGACGGGGGCTGGGGAATCGGGGGGGCTCCAGCCCAGGGGAAAGGGGGAGGGCCGAGCCCCACGGCGGAGTGGGGAGTGGGGCCCTACCTGTCTGGAGGCTATCAAGGGGGCTGTGTGCGAGGGGCACGGAGCAGCCTGCACAGCGGTGTCGGGGGGGCTCCTGCCCTCAGGCCGGGGCCGATCCCGGCTCCTCACTTAAGGAGGGCTCCCCGAGGCGGGGGAGGCAGGCTGGTTTGGAGCAATACAGACCCTAGCCTGGCCTCCCAGGCTGCTCCCTTCCACCTCCTCTCCCCGGGTCAGGGCAGCCCCCGCTCAGCCAGGCAGTGTCTCTGCACAGCTGATCAGCTGCCGGAATCCACCCCAGAGGTGGTTGCCTTTCCTTGGTGGGTGAGGTGAGTGCAAGCAGTTGCTGCGGTGTTTCTACCCCTCCAGCGGGCGGGCGCTAAAGCTGCTGCCCCCCAGGAGGACAGCGAGGCCCCTGCCTCCTGCTCGAAGGCCTGCCAGAGCCGGGAAGAAGCTGCCGAAGCCCATCCCCGCAGCACCGGCCGAGGGGGGAATTAACCGACCTCCCTGCGCCCGCTCCCCTGGGTGAGAGCCAGGCCGCGGCGCAGGCCCCCGGGGGCGCAGCAGGGCCGAAGGTTTACTGCCGGGACATGTCTTCCCGTGTTGTAATGAACCAATTACCTGTGCTCCCAGCCACCGGGGGGCTTAATAAAGCTCAAGAATGCCTCCGCGTCTGGCAGTGATTTACGGCGCCCCGAGGAGACGTTCCCCCCCCCACCCCGACGCCACTCCCTGCATGCGCCTGCGCCGAGGGCACCGGGGGCGGGGGAGGCTGGCATGCAGCCTACGGGAGAGGGGCACGGGGGTTGAGGGGGCTGGCAGGGGGCCAGCAGGGATCTGCTCTGGCCTGGGTAGGGGGCACTGGGATGGGCAGTGGGGGTTAGGGACATAGTTTCACTCCTGCCATTGGCTGGTGCATGGCCCAGCTGTAGCCAGGTCTGTCCCGCCCCTGCCCTTCGCCCCCACAGTCCAGGTGTCAGGTAGGCCGCAGCACGAGCGGCGTTCCGCAGAAGGCCCGGATAGCAGGACCTGGGGGGCGCTCGCCCCCCGCCACGCTGTGCTGACCTGGCCCTGTGGGGCCTGGCTGTCCTTCCGGTGTGTGTCAGGCTTGTCCGAGCACATGTGGGACCCCCCACCCAGGCCATCCTAGGTGACATCAGAACCCCCAACCTGTGCCCAGCTGGGGGGGCCACACGGGGATTTAGTGCCCCCTGGCTGCAGCTCAGCAGTCGCCCACACTGGCCATACTGCCAGGAACTAGCAGATGTGCAGGTGCATGTCCAGCCACTGCCCTCTACTGGTGGGACTCAGGGCTTCCATTGTGTGTCATAAGCCCTGTAGTGCTATGAGCTCATGGGGATTCTCCTTTAGCTGCAGTAGTTTGGGTCACCTGGGTTTTATGGACAGACTCTTGGACCGGGTGCTGGGCCAGGCAGGGTGGTGTTCCCTGCTGTCTCTGAGAAACCCCCCGAGGGCCCTGGAGGCACCACAGTGACACCATGGGCAGCAATGGAGATGCCATGTCCCCACATGCAGTGCAGCAGGGCTGCCTGGATCAACATGGAGCATTGCATGCTGGGAGCCGTCAGCAGCACCTCTGGGCTACCCCACCTAGCAAACAGCCAGCCCGTCCCCACGGGAGCACCCGGGCCTGGGTATGCCACTGCTTGGTGCGCCCAATGAGACGCCCACCTTCCCTTTGGGCTCCAGCTGCTGCAAAGGGGCAGGGGCATCCTGCATGTGTTTGGAGCGGCTCCCTGCCCGGGAGACGTTTATCCCAGCGGGGCCAGCGCCCAGAGTTCTCAGGTGATGCCGATTTCCACCCGCCTTGAGGCTAGTAAGTTCTCAGAGGGGGGCATGCGCTGTCCCCAGGTACAGGAAAGACCCGGCCCCACGGGCGTCAGGGCGCTAAACTTCGTAAGGCCAGGCTGGTTCTGGTTCTGACTCGAGGGCTCCCCCCGTGATGAATGCAGCGCCCATGCTTGGCTTGGACGGCCGCTGTCTCCACCACACGGGCACGGCCTCACCTGGCCACAGCCCCAAGCCAGCAGCCCCCCCTCCCACGGGCTCTTTTAGGAAGCAGTGAGGGGCAGCGGCTTGTGCTGTGACCCTCACGCCAGCCCTGCGGGGGCCGTGGATCTGCCTTAGGGCAGGGAACAGGAGGAGGAACCCGCCCTGCTCTCCTGCCCCGCCATGATCTCCCAAGGGGAGAGGTGGGAGCCTCATCCCACACACCAGCTTTCCCACCTGGAATGACTCAGGGTTCTCCTGGTGGTAGGACCATGGACCTGCAGCTCTGGGGGCTGCGGTGACGCCGGGGCCCTACCCCAGAGGACGGGGAACGTCCCAGCTCAGAAGGATGAGAAATGCCAACTCAGTCCTCCTGGATGGGGTCCCATGGGACCAGCTTGGCTGAGTCCCCCCGCGACTCCTGCATCCAGCCCCGGGCGGCCGGTGGAGCTAGCGCCGAGCGTTAGAGACACAGCCAGTGCTGATGGACCGCCGTCAAGCGATGGAGAACCCTGCCCAGGCCGGAGCCAGGGGGTCCAATGGGTAACTCCTGTCCCCGTTAAACATTTGCACCTTACGTCTACTCTGAGTCGCTCTAGCATCAGCTGCTGGGTCTCCTTAGCCCGTCGTCTGCTAGATCAAAGCACCATCAGCTGTCAGAGATCGCCTCTGCGGGCAGGTCCTTCTGAATGCGGATCAGTCACCGCTCAGCCTTCTCCTGGATACCTCGCCAGGTGGAGCCGTGGGGGGACTCAGCCAACCCTAACCCATACCTCGCTGTGGGGCCTCCTAGGCGCCCTTTTCCGAGCCCTTTCCCATGCGGCGCCGTCCTGGACACGGGGCCTCGAGGCGGGTCCTGGTCTGGCTGCTGTCGCATGGCGAGGTGACGCCGGCTCCAAGACGCGTTCCCTACGTGCACGGCTGAAGCTCCCCCTCACCCTTCCGGACGCAGAGTGCGCTGCGGGGAGCTCGCCAGGACACCTGGGTCCGGTGCCGAGTCGCTGCATTGAGGGGTCCGCCCCACGCCGGAGCTAGGTTCTGCGTTAGCAGGCGCAGGACCGGCCCTTTGGCCATATAAGACAGCCCAGCAGAGACGGAGTAGCAAGCGTAGGCGGCTTGGTGTCTGGAAACCAGTGAGGGGGGAGCCCCTGCTTTGAGAAGAGCAGAGTCTGGGGGGCGCTGCTGGGTGCTCTGTGCCCAGATGCCACAGTGACAGGCCCACTGCAAATGCATCCGCTAGGCAGGTCAACTCCGTCGCCACATCCTCTCCCCTGGCTCCCACCACCCCCACGCCGCCAGCCTGCGCCCGCCACAGCGGTGCCCCTCTTTGCCCACTCTCTTGTCTCTGAGCACGTCATCTTTAGCCCAGGGCTGGTCTCTCCCTGGGCATCTGGGCATCACCCAGCCCGACAGGAGCAGCTATCCTGAGCGAGGACCCAGGGGGCTACTGCAATTCCCCCCTGCTGCCAGGCCCCACGGTGCCGCTGGGGCCAGGAGTTGGGGTCCAACATGGGCTGCTAGGGAGCCCCAGGGCAGGGGGGGGCTGGGGGCCCTGCCGAGCGCTGGATGGGCCTCAGACCCTTGCGGTAAGTGCTGCAGTGCCGGAGCCGCGGCCGACGGGGTGACGCTGCCGGAGCAGGTCCGGGCAGGGGAAGGATGCTTGGAATTCATGTCCCGGAGCAGAGACGGGGAGAACACGCTCATAATAAATAATCCCGCAGGGCGGAGGCTGGTGCTGGGAGAGTGGGGGGCGTGAGCGCCCCAGCGTCGCCCCACGGGGAGGCACCAGGCAGGGCAGCCTGGCACGTGCCCCAGGATGGGGAGATGGGCCCCAGTGGGGCCTCCCCGGCCCCCACTTGGACTCTCAGACTTTGCAGCTCTGGGGCAGGGGGGATCTCCTGGCGCCCCCTGCGGGCTCAGAGCCGTCACTGACATGGCGCTGAGCTACGTGCCTCTGCCCTCTACTGGCTGCAGTCAGAACGGCTCAGCTGTGGGTCAAAGGCCCTTTACTGCTTGTAACTCATGGGGAGTCGCCTTTAGCTCCAGGTGGGGACACGTGCTTTTGGGGGATCAGGGAGTTGGGGCGGGAGGACAAGAGATGCGTCGATTCCTGTGGTTGAGGTGCTGCACAAGGGGACAGCCTCTGGCGACTCTGATCTCTGCCCCCCCCCCCCCCCGTTGGTTCCAGAAGGTGCCCCTGGGGTGGGGGATGGGGTTAACCCTCCTCGGAGGGACTGGGGGGGGCGGTCCTAGGAGAGTGAAGGGAACCTGGCCAGGCTGGACAAGCTGCTGCCAGCCTGTCTCCGAGCATTAGTGCAACCCGCCTCGCGGCCCCAGACCCAAGCCCCTGCCCCCGCCTGCCCCACAGAACCCACGTCCCCCGAGGTCTGAGTGTGACCAGTGAGCCCCCGTGCACAACATGGCGGGGGTGTTACATTTTCCAAGCCCCTTTCTCTCAGCAGAGCCTTTTGCAAACCAGACCCAGGGACCCCCCAGGGGACAGGAGACAAACAGCCACCACTGGGGAGGCACAGGGTACCCGATGAACAGCCCGCAGAGCCTGGGGCAGGAAGGGGAGATGCCAGGGCGGAGGTGGGAGGGTTAGAGTGGCATTGTCCAAGCCGGGAGGTGTGGTCATGCCCCAGCCCCTGGGAAAATCCCCCCACAGGGGCACCCCCCAGCCAGTGCCCCCTGCAGCACAGCACCCCTAGCATTGCTGGCTGGCAGGTTGCCTCCACCACCCTGGGGGCCACCGGCTGATGCTGCTTCCTCCCCCCGCAGATATCCGGGAGACGGCCTTCGTCTACGCCATCACCGCGGCCGGCGTGAGCCACGCCGTCACCCAGGCCTGCAGCATGGGCGAGCTGCTGCAGTGCAGCTGTGCGGTGACACGGAGCCGGGCGCCCCCACTGCCCACGGCCGGCCCGGGCGCCGAGGGCTCCGCCTGGGAGTGGGGCGGCTGCGGGGATGACGTGGACTTCGGCTACGAGAAGTCCCGGCAGTTCATGGATGCCAAGCGGAAGAAGGGCAAGAGTGACATCCGCACCCTCATCGACCTGCACAACAACGAGGCCGGGCGCCTGGTAATGCCACCGCCGGGCCGGGCCGGCCCCCCTACCCCGTCCTCCCCACCCCGCCCCACCCGATGAGCAGGGCACCTGTCAACCACACTCCCCCTCTGCCTTGCCACTGCCGGGCCGGGCTGGCCCCCCTACCCCGTCCTCCCCACCCTGTCCTCCCCACTCCGCCCCACCCGATGAGCAGGGCACCTGCCAACCACACTCCCCCTCTGCCCTGCCACCTCTGGGCTGGCCCAGCCCCCCACCCCCATCTTCCCCATCCCCGCCCCACCCGATGAGCAGGGCACCTGTCAACCACACTCCCCCTCTGCCTTGCCACTGCCGGGCCGGGCCGGGCTGGCCCCCCTACCCCGTCCTCCCCACCCCGCCCCACCCGATGAGCAGGGCACCTGTCAACCACACTCCCCCTCTGCCTTGCCACTGCCGGGCCGGGCTGGCCCCCCTACCCCGTCCTCCCCACCCGATGAGCAGGGCACCTGCCAACCACACTCCCCCCTGCCCTGCCACCTCTGGGCTGGCCCAGCCCCCCACCCCCATCTTCCCCATCCCTGCCCCACCCAATGAGCAGGGCACCTGCCAACCACACTCCCCCCCTGCCCTGCCACCGCCGGGCCATCCCGGCCCCCCGACCGCGTCCTCCCCACCCTGTCCTCCAATACTGCACCGCCCAGGCAGAGCCGCATGCTGCCCACCAAGCCTGCACCAGGTACCGCACCTAGGTGCTCCTTTGCTTGACACCCACCAGCACATACCCACCTTCCCCCTCTCCCCCGACAATTCCCTCCCCCATCACCCCGCCCCCAGCAGGGTGCCTGCCCCGCCCTGGAAAACCTGACACCTGCCCCAATTCTAACCTCCCCAGATCTGCTGCAGAGCCCAGCTCACCAAGCCCCACGCTCCTGCCTGGGCACTGCCCCCTCCCGAGCTCTCCCTGGCCGGCTACCTATCCCCAGCCGTGCCCCGGGCCAGCTCTGGTGGGCACTGGTCCAGTCTCTGCTAGGCCGTGGTTGGTGAGGTTGAGTCCCCTTACGGGGCTGCCCCCCGCAGACACTCCTGAACCCCCCCACTGACACACCCTGACTGTCCAGCACCCGCTATACCCCTCTTCTTCCGGGGGGCTGGGATCCGGAGGGGTTTGAGGAGAGGCTTTGGGCAGAGGCAGGAGCGGGGGTGGGAGGCCGGGCAGGGGACCCCAGTGTGGGGCGGGGGGCTGCGGCCAGGCCCCGCTGAGCGGCCCTGTCTCCCCCAGGCGGTGCGGAGCTACATGCGGACGGAGTGCAAGTGCCACGGCCTGTCGGGCTCCTGCACCCTGCACACCTGCTGGAAGAAGATGCCCCACTTCCGCGAGGTGGGCGACCGCCTGCTGGAGCGCTTCAACGGGGCCTTCAAGGTGATGGGGGCCAACGACGGGAAGACGCTGCTCCCCGTGGGCCGCAGCATCAAGCCCCCCGACCGTCAGGATCTCGTCTACTCGGCCGACTCGCCCGACTTCTGCGCGGCCAACCGCAAGACGGGCTCGCCGGGCACGCGGGGCCGGGTGTGCAACAGCACCGCCCCGGACGTGAGCGGCTGCGACCTGCTGTGCTGCGGGCGTGGGCACCGGGCCGAGACCGTGGTGCTGGAGGAGAACTGCCTGTGCCGCTTCCACTGGTGCTGCGTGGTGCAGTGCCGCAAGTGCCGCGTGCACCAGGAGCTCAGCCTCTGCCTCTGAGCCGGCCGGGGAGCCCGCCGGCCCTGGCCACACCCGCCGGGCCAGCCCCAGGGCTCTCTCCCGGACGCGGGCGCTGGGGGAGGGTCTCCGTCCAGCCCCCGGGGAGGGGCTTGGCTGTGCCCCGCCCTGCCGGCCAGGGGCACCGAGGCCTGGGGGCCAGGCTGGGCTGGGGGGCGACGCACACAGACTCAGTGGGGATGAGGCCGGACTCCCTCACTAGTGAACCCGTATCAGGCCAGGATGGCACCCGGGCTGCCCCCTCCCCGCTGCCTCCTCGGGCCCCCGCGGCCACCGGGCCAGGGGCTCTGTGGGCAGGGGGGTGACACTAATAAAGCTATTTAAACAGAGTCCTGCCCCCTTTCCTGGAGCAGGGCTTTTGCCACACCCCAGAAGGGGATGCTGGGCGGGGGGCAGCCAGCCACGGCCGTGCCCAGGCGGGGACCTTCTCCGGGGGCACCCAGACATCGCCACACTCCACAGGGAGATTCGTTCGGGGCCCAGCACATACGCTCGGTCCAGCCCCTGTCTGCCCAGGCTCCTGGGCACGGCTGCCCCCCTGCATCTCACTCGAGCTGAGTCCCAAGTCACAAGGGGGCACGCGGGGGGCGCCACGCTGCAGGGAATAGCTCTGGTCACTCAGTAGGGGGCGCTCTCTGCTCTGAGCGCCATGAACCCGACCCGCCGCTCGAGGTGCATCTGTCGCTCGCAGCAAACAATTCAGATCCTTCCCCTTTAACGAGCCCACGCCACGGCTCCCGCGTGCCAAGCTGTTCACTCCAGGGCCTGGATAATTTCCAAGGGGGGGTGATCGCCGGTAACGCTGCCAGCTAGCACCCCTCCAGCCAAGGAGCGCCCCCGATCTCCACGGCACAGAGGTGGGAATCCAGGCAAAGCGACCTGCTTGAAGGGAGCCCGGAGAGTTAGCGGCAGAGCCAGGAGAGGAACCAGGCCTGGACCCGGGTGAGATTTTTCAGACCCATTGTTCGTTGGAGGGGGAAATGCACTTTCTGGCCACGCGAGACTGAAAGTGGCCAGCAGAAGTGGCACGCCCTCCCCCCTGCCCCCTTTATAACGCCAGCCCAGCCACTGGGGCGCTCGGGGTCCATTGACGTTACAATAAGATGCCCGCGGCTGGACGGTGCCAGGCTGACCGGGCTCGGCCGCGGGGCAGTAAAGCTGCAGCGCAGATGTCCAGGCTCCAGGACCCTCCCCCCTCGCGGGGGATTTTCTGACCCTTCCCCAAATTCTGACCAATTTCAGATTCGGTTCGACATGAACCAACGCTGGTTTGTCACGATTTTTGCTGGCCCTGCCCCGACCTGTCCCACTTAGCCGTTCGCCCGGCCCTGCCCGGGTGTCGGGACCCAGCTGGGAGTGGCTGGTACTGTCCCATGTGCTCCGGGCTCGCCTGTGGGAGGGTTACGCTCCTGCCCCGCCTGATGGGGAGTGATCTGGGCTCGGGGGGCAGCAGGGACTGGGCAGTGGGGCAGAGATGGGCCAGGTGGCTGAGACGGGGGAGATGCCAGGGTGAGGAGCCTGGCCAGCCCCTCCTGGATGGCAGCAGGGCTGGTCAATGGGCCGTTCTGCGCTGGCGACGGTCAATGGCCTGTTGGGGATGCGCCTGCTTCGAGGGAAGGGAGAAGCCCCCAGCACCTAGCCATGCAGTGCTCGCCCGGGGGATGCCTGATCCCCATGGGTGCCCTGAAGCAAGAGGAGCAGGGCTGGGTTTGAGGCCCCCACCTTGGTGGCCAACTTCTGGGAGTGCCCCCCCCCCCATGGTCTGATTGGCAGCTGGTTTAGCTCTGCTGATTGGCTGGCTGTTTTGCTGGACAAGCGGTTGGCTTGGCCGCTCCGGGGGCCCCCATGGGAAAGTTTTCTGCCCTGAGGGGCGCTCTTGAGGAGGAGGGACGGTGGGGGCCAGGGTTTCACCACAGAGGCTGCTCTTGGCCGTAGAAACACCCGACCCTTCGCTGAGTTCTTTGCTTCAACAATGTATCCTGTAGCAGTGAGTTCCGCAGGCTAATTAAACCCCTGCAGAAAGGGGTTTCTTTCTTACACCACACCTGCTAGTCAGGGTGTAGTCTCTTAGGGGGGCACAGCAGGGGCACCGGAGCTGCCCCCCGCTGGCAACGCATGGCTCCGCTAGGCTCTTCGCGTCACACCCGCCCCCTGCCAGTGAGGGAAGCGCCCTGGTGAATGGTTAACGCTGCCCCGAGAGGGCTGGCGGGGGAGCCACTAGCTGTGTCAGCGCTGCCTCTACAGCTTGTCAGGGAGGAACGGACAGCGCCTGCCTCTGTGTCTGCCCAGCGCCGCTGCTTGGAACGAGGTGGGAAAGGAAGAGCCACGGACGCTTGGAGTGAACACCTGGTATTGTGTGTGTGCACACGCATGTGTATTCCTGCATGCGTGTGCACAAGTGTGTGTGAGTGCCTCTGCATGTGTGTGCACACGTGTGTATTCCTGCATGTGTGCAGACGTGTGCGCGTGTGCAGATGTGTGTATTCCTGCATGCGTGTGCACACGTGTGTGAGTTCCTCTGCATGCGTGCGCACACGTGTGTATTCCTGCATGTGTGTGCACGTGTGTCTGTATGTGTGTGTGCACGCCTGTGTATTCCTGCATGTGCACGCTTGTGTGTGTGTGCAATCATGCATGTGTGTATTGCTGTGAGTGCCTGTGTGGGTATTTGCACACTTTGGTGGGCGCTGACCTGTCCCCTCGGGGCAGGGGAGCAAGCCCCCTGCAGAGGACGGGTGGGATGGGTTTGGCGGGTCTCAGGCTCCTGGTGCTAGTGGCTGTTTGGCTGACGCACTAACCCCCAAGTCCTTCAGCCAGCGGGCCCGTCGTGTTCAAGGGGAGCCCAGGGCTGGGCTAGCAAGGGGCCTGCGGGTCAGGATTGAGGGGCACCGGCGGGAGCTGATGGAGGGAGTGAGGGGGCTGGCAGGGCCGGCTCCAGGCACCAGCTTGGCAAGCTAGTGCTTGGGGCGGCCACTCCGGACAGGGGCGGCAGGTCCAGCTATTCGGCGGACGGTCCCTCACTCCTGCTCGGAGCGAAGGACCTTCCGCCGAATTGCCGCTGCAGATCGCGATCGCGGCTTGTGTGTGTGTGTGGGGCTGCTTGGGGCGGCCAAAACCCTGAAGCCGGCCCTGGGGGCTGGGCCCTGTCCCTGTATTTGGCTTGTACCACGGCCCTGCTAAAATGCAGCCACCTCTGGGGGTGCGGCAGCTACTCCTGGGGGCTCAGTCTCCATGGCCCGTCCGCTCTCTGGCTGGCTGGCACCAGCTGCTTTGGGGAGGCCGACAGAGCCCGGCTTCGGGGTGGGGCGGGGGGAGCTGGAGCCCAGCGTGGCGCCAGAGCAGAGCCGGGGTCCCCTCGACCTGCCAGAGGGTCCCCGGGCGGCTGCATGTTCCTTTGTCCTCACTGCAGCATCCTGAGGGTCTCCATAGGAACCCCCCGTAACCCAGCATCACCACGGAAAGGCCCCAGAGCCAGCTGCTCTGGGGTGGGGGGATGCACGTCCTTTTCTGGCCAGCAGAGGGAGCCCTGGGCCGATGTAATAGGCTGGCAGGCGGGGGAGGGGGCACACTAGGGACTTTCCCTCCTTCTCCCCCCAAATGGGGTGAATTCACCCCAGTGTGGTGTGTCCACCGGCTGCAGCCCCTCATGCTCTGGGTGCCCCGGCCTGCCCGAGCTCCCTGTCCAGGGAAGGCCCCTCCACCCGCAGCCCCTCCGGGAACCCGCCTGGCCCTGCACGGTGCCATGCTACTGCCCGGCAGAGGGACGGGTGCCCAGAGCAAACACCCGGGGGCTCACTCGGGCCACCAGCTGAGTCGCCTCCCGGCAGGAGCTTCCCTGGAGCCAATTCCCAGGCGCAGAAAGCGAGTCGGGCTGTTCCCCGGGGCTGGTTCTTTCATCCCGGAGCCAGGCGGGGCTCTGGGCATCTGGAAGCTGGGGCTCCGGCCACTGCAGCCCCCTGCTGCTAACGGGGACAAGGGAGCTGCTGTCCAGCCGCGTGGGGGCTGTACACGCTCACACGTACACAAAGACAGGTGTGCACAGACACAAGCGCACACACCTGCATATGCACAGAGGCACCCGTGTGCACACACGCGTGCACAAGCCCCGAGATGCAAACAGCCGGGTGGGTGCACAGATGTATGTACATACACACGCTCCCCCTCCCTTTCTCAGCTCCCCACCCACTGCAGGCCTTTTGCCCCCCTCTCCCTTCCACATAGGGCCGGGTGCAGGGAGGGGCCTGCTCCGTGCCAGGGAGATGGGACCATCATGTCTGCCTGGCCAGCTCCATCCTGGGTCGCTGTGGGGCCCGGCCCGCAGCTTGGCTGGCCGCTGGGGAATCACAGAACCCATGAAAACAACCACCCCCAAGCAAGGCAGCTGGCGTTTCTGGAGGACCCACAGTGCCGGGCTGCTCCCCCTGCTGCCCTGAGCTCAGCCGCCCACCCACAGGGGCCTGCGGAAGCCGAGGGGCAAAGCGGGGGGTTGTTTCCAGGGTCCAGGGAGGAGGAGAAAACGGGCTGGGGAGAATCTGCCTTTCCCAGCTCCGAACGGCTTCACAGCCCTGCCGACTTCCCTCAATCCCGACTCCTGCTACTCCCGCCCAGAGCTCTCTGCACACACAGCTCTGCCGGTGCCCCTCAGTCCCGACCCGCAGCCCCTGCGATGCCAGCCCTGCGACCCCCTCCAGATGTGCTGGTGCCCCTCAGTCCTGACCCGCAGCCCCTGCGATGCCAGCCCTGCGACCCCCTCCAGATGTGCTGGTGCCCCTCAGTCCTGACCCGCAGCCCCACCTGCCCTGGGCTCCCCCCAGGTCCCCCGATGTCCCTCACTCACATGTCCTTATGCTCTCTTTGCTCCTCCCAGGACAGACCGGAGACCCTCTGACAAGGTAAATTCAAGCTCTGAATCGGCAGGAACTGGCGGCTCAGCTGCATTCAATTTTCCACATGTTTATTTGAACTGATTTCATTAAACCAGTTCAGTTAAAGCAGCAGGAGCCCCCATGTGGACGCTCTGATTCCCGGGCAGGGGAATCCTGTCGCTATGGCCTGGCCTGCGCCCAGCTGCGCCGTGGACCGGCCGACTGGAGCAGCTCTGGGTGTGAATGCTCTGACATGGCTAGAAACCTGGCTGGGCCCCTCGGAGCCCTGTTTCTACCCATCTCCCTGGATACACACCCAGAGTCGCACTGATTTCACTAAACTGGTTTCAAAGCCAAACTTCCCCTAAGCTGGTGCAGCTGTGGGTGTAGCTGCGTGACGGCGGGCGAGACCTGGCCCTCCGGGCAGCCCCGCTGTAACCGAGGGCGGGGCCATTATGATGGAGGAGGCAGCAGGAGCCTGGATTCACTGGCCAGTGGCTACCGAGACAAAGCTCTTGGGGATCTGGAGTTTCCCAGCAGTGATGGAGGTGGAGCCGTCCCGGCGCACAGGAGAGCCAGAGCTCCGGGGATCTGTGTGGCAGCGAAAGGGAGAAAGGGTGGGCGGGAGGATGTAGAGGAAACTGACGGGCAGCGCCATCGAAGGTTAGGGCCAGGCGTGACCCCTGTGCTCCTCTCGTCTGACCCCCTGCACGGCACGGGCCGGAAGGTTTCAGGCAGAGCGCCCAATCCTGAGCCCACACAGGCTACAGCGGGTCAGTTCTCGGGCGGCTGCTGCCGGGCACAGAGAACAGGAGAGACCCAGGTGCCAGCAATGCCCCTGCAAGGGCGGGGAATTGATTAGGTGGGAGACGCCCAGTGGGTGACCCGCGCTGCAGAGGAAGGTGACTCTTCACCCAGCCATCAGGTCCCTGCTGATCTGACCGGGGTCAAATTCTTTCCCGACCTCAGATCTGGGGACGAGTTAGCCTGTGAGCAAGCCCCAGCAGCCAGCCACAGGAAAGGGATTCTCTGACCTGCCTCTGAGCACCCGGTGCCCCGTCTCCAGGGGAAGCCAATCTCTGATGCTGCAGAGAACACCCCCCGCCCCAGCCTGGCGCTGCCCCAGGGATACACCAGACCCATTACACATCCGGGGAGAAATTCCTTCCTGTCCCCGTAGGTGACAGCCGGCCCTTCTGCCCGGCTCCCTCTCGCCTGCACGAGTCCTCCCGCACCCGGGCTGCTTCTGGCCTGTAACCACTGCGTAACCACTTCTCCTGGAGCCGCATTGCCCCTGGCCCAGCCTTGCTGCCGCGCGCTGGGATAGCCGCCCCCGGTGCCCTGCTCCATACCCGGCCCTGAGATCCTCCACTGTCGAGGCCAATCGGGGTCGGGGAGGTGCCACCCACTGGCTCTGAGCAGGGCGGAGCAGGTGACCTCCTCCAGTTAGGACAGACAAACTGGGAATGACCCGGTCGTCCTGGAGCCGGGGCCCCGGGGCCAGCTCCGTGCACAGATTAGCCCTTGTGGCCACCCAGGGCTGCAGCAGTAACTAGCCCAGGTCTGAGTTGTCAGGCAGCGCCAGTGGCCACTGGCAGGCAGGGGAAGCACGCTCTCCAGGCTCTGGGCTGGCACGGGGGGGCAAAGGCCACCAGCTCAGGGGACTCGGAGTCACAGACCCATCGCTCTGAAAGCCACATGTGGCTGAAGGTTAAAACGCCCCAGCAGGGCAGATGGTGCATCTGCCGGGCTCTGCGGTACCCAGCCCTAAATAACAACCCAGCGAGCCAGGTCCTGAGAGCGACTTACCTTTGGAGCATCCCAGAGGATCCCTCCAGGGTTACAAAGATAACTGAGCTCTGGGATGCCACAGCCCGTTTGCCCCTGCGCTTCGGCTACTGGGCCCTGAGTCAGGGCAGCCTCTCCAGCCACCTGACCTGCCCCCCAGCTCTGTGCAGCGGGGTAAGGAGTGTACCATAACAAACCAAAGCCACTTAGGGCTTCCCCGCGGTCACTCGTCCCCTCACCATGGCCATGTGGCACTGGGAATACACTCTGGATCTCCTGTTTCAAACTCTGGCCCTGATCATCTGAGCGAAAGGAGAATCTCCCTTAGAGCGTGCAGTACAGGGCCTATGACACACAGTGGGATAGTTCTGATGCCAGCCAGCAGAGGTGCACATAGACTCTAGCCAGTTAATTATGTTGGGCTCCCATGATCCACAGTGCACAAGGGGGGGCCACTCTGCTGGGACCTTAAGTGGGGCCTTGGCTTCCTGCTGGCCCCCTGCACTAGACCCTAGTTTCAGTCACTCAGTCAGGAAGCAGAAATAACCCTACGTGTTTTAAATGACCAATCAGACGCCAAACCCAGTAACGAGCCGCGAAGAGGAAAAGCCACTAGTTCTCAAACAGCCGGTCGGCTGAAATACTTTTGCAGGATCCCACGAGGCCCTCTGGGGTCTGCCCCCTGTCCCTGCGCCCATCCCCAGTGCAGCTGGCAGCGGGCTCTGTGGTGGCATGAGGCACAGGGCACATGCTGGGCAACACAACACACATTCACTGCACAGATGGCTTGTAGGAATGGGGAGGGCTTGGGTGACAAAGGAGCTTCCCAGTGGAATGTGAGCTGTACTTGGGGACCGGTTGAAGGACAGCAGCCTACTACTGCTGCTGGCTATTAGAGTGTCACGGCGGTCCCGGGCGATGCTCTGGGACTGCTCCCCACAAAGCCAGTCAGGACTCTGGGGAGCCTCCTCTCCCTCTGAGCAGACCGTCTTCAGGGCAAGACGCTCACACGGCTTCACCTCCTGGGTCTCTCCTGGGAGCATTCAACATATGCCCCTCCGTGCGCTTCCCACAGCGAGTCCGCCCCGGCGGGGTCCTGGGGAAGCCAGAGGGTTCTGCACCCCCACTTCGCAGTCAGACGTGACTTTCGGCCAGCCAGTAACACAGAGGTTTATTAGATGACAGGAACACGGTCTAAAACAGAGCTTGTAGGTACAGAGAACGGGACCCCTTGGCCAGGTCCATTTTGGGGGGCAGTGAGCCAGACAACCACGTCTGCACTTCACTCCACGTCCCCAGCCAGCCCCAAACAAACTCTCCAGCCCCTCCTCCTCTGGGCTTTGTCCCTTTCCCGGGCCAGGAGGTCACCTGATTCCTTTGTTCTCCAACACCTTCAGCTGGCACCTTTGAAGAGGAGGGGCCCAGGCCATTAGTTGCCAGGAGACAGAGTGTCGGCCATTTTCTGTCCAGACAGCATCACATCTGCCCTCTAGGGCTCTGCAACAATCACACCCCCTTATCCCACCACCTAGATACTTAAGAACTGCATAGGGGAAACTGAGGCACCCACACAGTATTCAGAGAAAACATTATGAACATTCCCACTTCTTCACAGCTCTCACGCTAGCTCAAAGCTGGCCTTACTTCAGGTTTACACCATCGTAACTGAGATCAGAATCTGGCCCCACGAATCTGACACAGCGGATGCTACGTGGGCAGGTTAGCAACGCTTCGAAACCCTCACTTCTGAATGACTGTGACAATGCGGTTCTGGCGGAACCCAACTGAGAGTGCCAACTCAGGACAAATTGCTCAAATAGGGCAGTTACAGCCCAAGGCTGGGGTTTTTTCCACCTCTAAGGCAAACCAAACCAGCCAGACTAAGAGGACTTCAGTCTCACCCCACTGGCTAACTGCCAGTCTCACAAGCAATCTCCTTAGATACTCCAGTTTCCCAGTATTACCACCAGTACCACTCGTTATGGGGACAAATGGTTATGAAAACCAATACCCCAGTAAAAGAAAAAGGTTCTCCTGATCCCAAAGGACCAAGCCCCAGACCCAGGTCAATATACAAATCAGATCTTACCCACAAATCACGCTGTAGCCGATCCTTTAGAATCTAAAATCTAAAGGTTTATTCATAAAAGGAAAAAGATAGAGATGAGAGTTAGAATTGGTTAAATGGAATCAATTACATACAGTAATGGCAAAGTTCTTGGTTCAGGCTTGCAGCTGCGATGGAATAAACTGCAGGTTCAAATCAAGTCTCTGGAATACATCCCCAGCTGGGATGGGTCCTCAGTCCTTTGTTCAAAGCTTCAGCTTGTAGCAAAGTTCCTCCAGAGGTAAGAAGCAGGATTGAAGACAAGATGGAGATCAGGCATCAGCCTTATATAGTCTTTTCCAGGTGTAAGATCACCTCTTTGTTCTTACTGTGGAAAATTACAGCAACATGGAGTCTGGAGTCACATGGGCCAGTCCCTGCATACTTTGCTGAGGTACAAGGCGTATCTGCCTTCTCTCAATGGGTCCATTGTATAGCTGATGGTCCTTAATGGGCCATCAAGCAGGCTAGGCAGAGCTAATCTCAGCTTGTCTGGGATGTCACCCAGAAGCATAGCATAAGTTTGCCATACAGACAGTATAGAGCCAATATTCATAACTTCGACTACACAACTGATACACACAAAACTGATACACACATATAGACAGCATAATCATAACCAGTAAACCATAACCTTGTCCTAGACACCCCATTTGACCCCCTTTATACAAGATTTGGGTGCCACTACAGGACCTTGGTTGCAACAATGATCTATATGGTCCCAGTTTATGTCAATAACGTCACAATGACCATCATTTCCTGCGGTTAATTTGTACATGCCCTCCTGCAGGCAGTGAAATAGATCCCCCCGGTCAGAGAGAGAGAGAGAGAGAGAGAGAGTGTGTGTGTGTGTGTGTGTGTGTGTGTGAGCGCGCGCGCGCTTTCATGTCGTTGTTGCTCTTTGGCGGAACGCTCCATGGCTCAGGTCATGTAAAACCTCCAGCATCAACCCCAGGGACAACAGAGGAGCTGCTCGTATTCTGATTTTTTTTTTAAATCTATAACGTGAGCATCTTCCCTTGCCTTTCAATCGCCCAGCCTCCAAAACCGCTGGACAGATTATTTTAATCAAACTTTCAGGGGAAAAATTCCCCTTTGGCCTGAGACCAGAGATGGGACATTTGAGAAGAAGACAAAGGAGACATTTTAAGAAAGTTTGGAGTAAATGAAAACGGGGGCCGCTGACGGGAAAGGCGTCTGAAAAATCGAGATCATAATCTGTACTCCGAGGAGACAGGAGCTGAAACTGCTGGCAGAACCCCCTCGGAAAGGGTACAATAGACGATTAGCTTAAAGGGGAAACGCTGCCTTTCCAGCTCAAACAAAGAAATGAACAAACTGGAGAAGAGCCTTGGAAATGACCAGGAGGCTGGAGACGGCATTAGGAGGGGAGGTTTAACTCTGAGTCAGCAAAGGATTAGGCACGTGCTCAAGTACCTTGCCGAATCGGGGCCTAGAAGAGCAAAATCTGGCTGAGCGCTGGCGCGGGAGGGAGCGGGCCTAGAGAGCAGATATCTGGGGAGCGTTACCAGCGAGCCGGACGCTGTGCGGAGGCCTAGCGAGGAGCAATGCGTGGCAGGAGATTGGCAGAGGGAACCTTGACGCTGAGCCTCAGGGCAAAGGCTGGAGAACGACATGCGTGAGGCTGCGCCCTGCGTCCCATCCCACGGGACACCTGATACTAGACTGGGCGAGGCGCTAGAGACGGGCTGGTCCTGCCCTGGGGGGCCAGATTTTCAATGTGCTGAGTTCATCTGACGGTCTGGCCTGGGGAGAGACGGGGGTGGTTTCCATCTCTAACCCCTGGGATTCTACAGCCGCCAGTCTCTGCTCGGAACCCACGTTCGGTCCCGCTGCGGCCCGAGGGGTGAAAGGTCCCTGGGATAAACCTCAGCTCCTGCCGACGCTGGTGAGGCGGCTGGTTCCCGTGGCAGGGCAGCCAGCAGCGTCGTGTCTGGCTCGCTCTGCATGGCTTCGATTAAAAGCAAAGCTCTTTCCTGAGAACAGGGAGACGTCTCCCGGCAGCCCAGCCCCCAGCAGCGCTGCAGCTGGACATCACGACCGCAACTAAGCTCCCAGAAGCCAAGCCCGGCCCAGATTCTCGTTGTCTTCCAGCTCGGCCGCAGGGGAGAGCTCCTGCTAGCTGGGAAAGCGTCTCCTTGGAATGCCTCAGAGTGCGGGACTGCGGGACCGGCCTGGCACCAGTCCCCACTTAGTCACTATGGCCAGGGTCAGAGCAGAGAGACTGAGTCACTGCAATAGCCCCTCCCAACCCCCCCCCCCCAAAAAAAATCGGGCTGCTCCCTCGGGGTTGGGAGTTTGCCGGAGAAGCCCCCGGGTGAAGCTTTCAGGCCCCGTATGGGAATAATCATGTGCTGGGTCTATGGCGTTTTTCCTAAGGACCTCAGAGGGTGTTCGCGCCGCACGGCCGACATGCCCACAGTGCTGAGATGCAGCCGTCTCTGGGGGAGGGCAGCAGCTGTTTGACAGCCACACGGCAACGCTTCTAACCGTTCGGGGCAGGAACAGAAACCTCAAGGGCAAAGTTCCGCCGAGATTTGGCCAGGACCCCAGGGTTAAAACCCCTGTTCAAACGGCCCAGTGGGGGCCACGGGGCAGCCCCTCAGGGCGGTTCATGGCTGCCTAGGGGACCACCTGACGTAGCATCCAGAGTTTTCTGAGCGTTCCCCTAGCTACCCAGTGACCAGGCCTGACCCCGTCGAGCGTACAAGTGCTACGTCGCTCCCAGCTCAGTCCCACAAGCCCGTGTGACGGAACGAGAAGAGCCCTGGTGCGTAGTAACCGGGCCATGCACTAACTGTGCGGCTGTCAATCAGCTGCCGTGTCCCGCCCCAGAGGGGGCTGCATTTCCACGCTAGGTGGCGCAAGCCGCAGTTTGTAGCGCTTAGGGTGCAAGGCGCTATGGAAACGGAGGTTAGTGTCGGCCAATCAGGAGTCCTGGCTTGGCCTCCTGACATCCGCAGCCAGAGGAAGGCGTCCGAGCCCAGAGAACCAGGCACGGTGATTGGCTGGTGGCAAGGTCATGTGATTGATAATCGGTACAAAAGCCGGGCGGCTCGGTTACTTCTGCTGGTCGCGCGCCGAGGCTCCGGTGTGCAGGGTGCTGCACGCGCACGGAAAGAGGCTCCTTCCCTGCTCTGCGCATCCCACAAACAGCTGGATGTTGGATTCTAGGGCTGGGAGGGGGGCAGCGTAAGTCTGGTGAGACACCCCCAGCCCTTCCCTGAATTAACACAGCAATGCTCCCTGCTTGGCCCCCGCGTGCCATCTGCAGCCCAGGGCCTGTCTGCCGCCTGTCTCCTGTCCCGTGGGTTCAGCTCCTCGGCTGCTTTTCTTGTTCTCTCCTGGTCCCGCATCCTTCGACCTGTGCCCCCACGGTGGCCCTCGAGCTGTGCTGAGTAAAGGCCGGGTTATTTTTCTTTCTCGGAGAAGCACGTGCTAGAGGGGGTGGGGTTCCCCAGGGGAAGCTCCAGACACTTCCTCAGCCAGCCAGCAGGGCTTGCTCCAGCCCCGGTTCTCCTCCCCGCCAGGTCAGAACCGCAACTGGGCACTGCTGCCGGGTGCCTGGCCTGGCCTGGCTGGCCTTTCTCCTTGTGAATGACTTAGGGAGGCTGCGTGGCCTGGTGGTCAGCGCAGACAGCCAGGGAGCCAGGCTAAAGCCCCCGGGGGTCTGATCCCCACAGCCCAAAGCAGGAGCGCCCGAAACACAGATGCTGGGTCTTAGCGGAGCGTCCCTGGGGAAAGAGGAGACGTATGATTTGGCTCCCCAGGCGTTAATCCAGAGCAGCTGCTTTGGAGTCTCTGGGATTGCTCCGGATTTACCTGGGGTACCTGAGATCAGGGGGGGCCTGAACGGTGGTGGAGGGGCAGGGGCGGTCGGGTACCTTGCACCGATCTGGCACTGAACAGGGGGTGCAAAGTGAATGTAACTTACACACCTGGAGAAAGGGGTACAGCAGGAAAACCAGGGGTAAGGGGAATCAGCCCCCCCATTCTATCCCAGACCCTCTGTTAGCACCTGCTATATGGCCCCTTTCTTCCCTCAGCATCTATGTTACACTCCGTTGGAACGTCCACTGTAGGTCAGACTGATGCGGTTCGCACCGCTTTGTCCATCACACCAGCTGAGGTCTAGTGGTTAGAGCAGGGGGCCTGGGAGCCAGGACTCCTGGGTTCTCTCCCCGGCTCTGGGAGGGAGTGGGGTCCAGTGGTTAGAGCAGGGGGCCTGGGAGCCAGGACTCCTGGGTTCTCTCCCCGGCTCTGGCAGGGAGTGGGGTCCAGTGGTTAGAGCAGGGGGGGCTGGGAGCCAGGACTCCTGGGTTCTCTCCCTAGCTCTGGCAGGGAGTGGGGTCCAATGGTTAGAGCAGGGGGGGGCTGGGAGCCAGGACTCCTGGGTTCTCTCCCTAGCTCTGGCAGGGAGTGGGGTCCAATGGTCAGAGCAGGGGGGGCTGGGAGCCAGGCTCTATCTAGGAGTTATGGCCATGCTTTCTAAACCCGTTAAAGTACAAATCAGGCACCTGCGAAAGACCCCTACTTTCGCATTACTGAAATTGTCAGACCCAAAGAATACCTCGTTGGGATCTGATTTCCTGTGCGGGCAGGCAGGGCTGTGTTATTGATAGGGCTAATCAGTTGTTGTGGTTTACTACAGGACAGGAAATGATTCCCCGCTGGTGATCATGCCTGAGTGCGGGATGGTCTCCGCAGTGGAGGGGCCAGAACCAGATGAATACAACCTGGACAAATTGCAAGCAGAACATTCACATCGTTCAGAGTTACAAGTCCTAAGCCGCAAACATGCTGGTGCCTTTGCCAAACAGAAAGAGGACTGTGGGTGTATGGTGGTCACTGTTGTTGTGGAAGGAGGAGATGTGCCAGCCCAGAAACAGTGCTCTTATCCAGATCAGCTACACCACACATAGCCAAGACTATTAAGTCTTTACTGGCACAGGGAGTCCTACATTAATGTACTTCCCCAGCCAATTCCCCGATTTGGCCTGTTAAGAAGCCAGATGGCTCTTGGTGTCTCACAATTGATTACAGACGTCTAAATCAGGTCACACCTACTTGTGCCCCTACGGTGGCCAGGACGCCAGACCTCATTAAGTCTGCGTGGTTCACAGTTCTAGACATCAGGAACAGCTTTTGGACCCTACCAGTGGCCCGGGATTCACAGTACGGATTTGCATTTCACTTCCAGGGGGCCCAATACTCCTGGACTCGATTGCCCCAGGGCTACAAAACCAGTCCCGCATTGGTCCACGCCCAGATGCGGCGGGTACTGGCACGATTTTCTAAACCAGCTGTTTTGTTCCAGGATGTCGGTGACTTTTGTCTAGCAACTCGCCCCAAGGAAGAGCATTGGGAGAAGCTGGACGAGCTCCTGCACATTCTGAAAGAAGCAGGTTTCAAGTGTAATCCTGTCAAGGCGCAGCTCATGCGCCCCCCGGTCTCTGTCTCGGGTCTCACCTTGACAAAATTGGGTCGAACCGCAGCGGAGCAAAAGGTGGAGGCAATCCCAAAGTTGCCGTTACCGGAGGACCCAGCTGCGTGAAGATCCTTGTGCGGTTTTACTGGGTTCCACCGGGATTTCATTCCCAATTTTGCTTCCACTGCAGGTCCCTTGTATCAGCTGCTCAAGAAGGGTGTTCAGTGGGAAGGGACTGAGCAGCATACGGACGCAGCGTCCCAGCTGAAACAGGGCACTGTCAAGGCTCCGGTGTTGATCAGTCCAAATCCTGAGATCACCTGGAGGTGGCAGTGAGTGTCAATGCGTTAGCGGCTGTCGCCTCCCAAGAGAGGCACGGGAAGACCAGACCCGTGGCCTATGCCTCACGTTTAATGTCTCCAGTGGAGCTCAAATACCACAACCTTGAGAAGTTCTTATTGGCCACAAGTTGGGCCGTACAACATTTGGCTTTTCTAATTGGCCTCAGCCCGATCATATCTCACTCATCGCACACGCCCCTTCAGTTCTTACCATCCAATCGGGTCAAAGACGGGCAGGTCTCCAGTGCCCGCCTGGCCCATTGCGCTTTGTTTCTACAAGGGAAGGAGATTGCAGTGAAACCTGTTAGGACACCATCTCTGCTACCAACTGCCCTATTGTATCAAGGGGAGCCCCATGTTTGTCCAAACACAGACGAACAGGGGCTAAGGGGGATGGTAGAGAGAAAGCGTTTTCTCCCTTTGATCCAGGAGAAAGATTCCTTCAAAGGATACCACTTCTGTGTGGATGGGTCGAGTTATTCTGATCCAGGGAAACCATGCAGAGGAGTCAGAATCGCTGTCATTCCTCCCGAAGGAAGGAGGAAAACCTTGGGAGAAAGCATATTCATGCACCCCACATTCGGCCCAATATGCTGAATGAGCAGCGGTGGCTTGTGTATTGGAGCACTGTGTCCAGGCCTCCATCAAGACCTCGTACCAAAACACTGGTCTGTTTTCAGACTCAGCATGGGTGTGCCCAGAGTTCCTACCCTGTTGGGAAACCAATGGCCTTACGTCCTCTGATGGGTCGCTGATCACCTGTGCGTCACTGTTGAGAGACATCTGTGACCTGGTGTTAAAAATCACTGTCCCAGGAGGGCCAGTTACAGTGAAAAAGGTCAAGGCCCACTCGAAATCAGACCCCAGTGCTGTTGAGAAGGGAAAGGCTGATAGATTAGCCCGAGAGGGAGCCCGATCGGGGCAGTTCTGGAGGGAGAAGGTCCTAGAACATTCCATCATAACCCTTGGTCCTGAGTGCCCCGTTGCTGCCGCCAGAGCGGTAGGAACTGACATTCCTGACGTAAAGGAGATGCAAACATTAGACAAGGACATAGTGGAAGTAACCCGAGAACTTTCTAAAGCAGAAGGAGAATGGCCACCCGTGTTAAACCCTTTATAGGGGAGATAAAGGCAGTCTCTACAGGTGGTGGATGGAATCCTCATGGACCCAGGAAGGTCCTTCTCCTGTGTGTGGGTCCCAACTCTCTGGAGAAGGGAAATGATAAACATGGTCCATGACACTCCAACTGGAGGACATTAGGGGGTGGACAAAACGGTCCAACGTCTCTTAACTGTGGGGTGGGGGCTGCTCCTTAGACTGGATGTACAACAGTACGGTCACAATTGTTTGGCTTGTGCCCAAGCCAACCCCACGTAAGGATCAGGCCTTCGTCTGCAGCCAGGTTAAAAGAGCAGCGAGCAGCAAACATTAGCGGAGAAGCAGGAAGTCACCTCCTCCCATTCCATCTAATGACATTAAACGATGTACGATCCGGCTGGGAAGAAGGAGACCCCGTCCGAATGACCCCACGATCCCCAGATACAGAAACTGATCTTAAGCTGGTTACAGAAAACTTAGTTTGACAGCATCCTATCTGGCAAGAAACCTCTTATCAACAGTTGTGGATGTGAAATCCTCATTTCTTTCTTGTTTTATCTTTATGGTCCCCACTTCCCTACTGTTTATCTGTCCAGTCTCTGTCTGGTTCTTGGATTGTTTGTGTCTGTTACCTAATTAATTTTGCTAGGTGTCAGTTAACTAAGGTGGTGGGGTAGGATTGGTTAGAGAATTTTGTTAGGATTGGTTAGTAAAATTTTACTAAAATAATTGGTTAAGGTGCAGCTAAGCTGGACTCAAATTTCACTAGATAAACTGGGGTCCAAGAAGGAGACCAGCGGCGAAGGAACAGCAGAAGAAGAAGAAGGAAAAATCTGGAAGAAGAAGAACTCACCCCCAAGACTCAGCCTAAGATCAGCGCTACTAAGAACCCTCTGCAGCAACCAGACTCCAGACGAGACCGACCTTGCCTGGCCAACGGGAGCGGTGAGCACGGCATTGTGTGCTTAGCGTGTGTGTTCTGCTTGGTGATTGTTAACAAAGAGAGGATCAGGATATTACTGTGTAAGGCTCTTTCACTGGTAAAAGGTCCTGCAAACCCGCAGAAAATTACACCCTGAGCCCTAGGAATGGGGTGTGTGTGTGTGGGGGGGGGCGGTATTTAAATTGACAGGATGTGACGAAGTGGGGGATTTTCTTGTTTTTCCAATGGTTTGCATGCAGAGGGGGTGGGACTCAGTGTCCCTGGGGGTTACTGGTTTAACGAGGTGAGGGGAGAGGGAGTTTGTTGGTACACAGGACCGGAGAGGGAACTTGGGACCCCAGCCAATGGCCTGGAGAACAGACACCCCAGCGACTGGTGACCTGACGACCCGGAGACCCAGATCAGGAGTCGCAGACGGTTCTGGCCAGTGGGAGGACAATGGGCTGCGGAGAGAGGACCCCGGTGACTTGACCAGCCGGTTCCAGCCAGAGGGGCCAGAGGACAGAAGAGAGGAGAGGAGGCCCAGGAGACCCGGTTTATGACTCTGTTTACCTGGAGATAAGACCATGGACAGAGGCGGGGCTTGGGGCTGGGGGTATCAGATGCTCAGCTGGGAGCAGGGGGGCTCGGGGCTGGAGAGGGGGAGCAGGCAGAGCCCACCTGGATGCAGGGAGACTGGGATGTGCTGGGCTGAGGGAGGCCAGGCCTGAGGCCGGAGAGTTTCCTATGCTGTGTTCAACGCCCAATAAACCTCCTGGTTTACGCTGGCTGAGAGTCACTCCGGTCTAGAGAACAGGGTTGTGTCAACCCCTTCAGGGGTGGAGGCCCCGAGGGCCCAGAGCGAGGGGACTCCCTGAGGGGGCCCACGGCAGAGACAGACATGCTATGGCTCAGGGAGGTGCGGCTCCAGGAGGTGGAGAGGCCTAACCCTGGGAGAGAGTGGACCCCCGAGAAGGGCTGTCGCACTGAAAGGGGCACCCCCCCACACGGACCGCACGGGGCCAAGAGTGGGCACGATCTGTGAGTCCGTGACAACGGGTTACGTCTGAGCCCTAGGAGCAGGGGAACAGGTGGGTGCCCCTAGAGTGTATGAGTGATAGAGAATTGTGTGTGGGTAACACCAACGCCATCCAAAATGAATGTGGGGGAGGGATAGCTCAGCGGTTTGAGCACTGGCCTGTTAAACCCAGGGTTGTGAGTTCAATCCTTGAAGGGCCATTTAGGAATCTGGGGCAAAATCAGTACTTGGTCCTGCTAGTGAAGGCAGGGAGCTGGAGTCAATGACCTTTCAGGGTCCCTTCCAGCTCTATAAGATAGGTATATCTCCATATATTATTTATTTAATCTCAGGTGTATGAAGGACCATGGATGGCTTTGCAGATTGATTTCATAGGCCCTCTCCCAAGGACCCAAAGAGGCAACCAATACCTCTTGGTGGTTGTCGCTCCTTTCTCAAAATGTGTGGAGGCCTTTCCCTGGAAAGCCAATACTGCAAAAGCTACAGCCAAGGTCCTGGTAGAACAAGTCTTCTCTCTTTGGGGGATCCCTGTGAAAGTGGAATCAGACCAGGGATCACATTTTACAGGACAGTTCTTCAAAGACTGTCTTAAATTGATGGGAAAGACTACAGCTCCCATATAGACCACAATCATCTGGGCTGGTGGAACGATCCAATTGGACCATAAAGGTGAAGTTGAGGAAACCGGCTGATGCTGATGGATGCAATTGGGATTCCCTCATGCCTCTGATCTTTCTGGCATGAAGGGCAACTCCTGCTGCGTCCAGTGATAAAACACCCTTTGAGGTTATGACAGGCAGAAACACTTGACCTGGCACACCAGTGGCATGCAATTGGAGGGAATCAAAATGGACAAAACCTGCAAGAACATTTAAATCAGGTCCATCTGCAGGTAGCCGCTAAGTTGGGGGAATCCCGGCGTCAGGCTAAGGCCTACTTTGACAAAACCCAAAGAGAGAATAATTGGCAGGTTGGCGATCAAGTGGTGTTGTTATCTTACAAAGTGCCAGAGCCTGGGTTATGTAATCGATGGATCGGACCCTTCCGAGTCCTCGATAAACTCAGTTGGGCAGTGTACAAGCTTAGAGAAACAGGAGGCAAGCGTAAGAGAGAGAAAATCTGCCCCGCTGGTCAGTTAAAGCTGTAGCGATCACCCACAGGGCCGGCTCCAGGCACCAGACCACCAAGCTTGTGCTTGGGGCGGCATCTGGAGGGGGGCGGCGTGGTGTGGCGCTCCGGCTCCAGCTGCCGGGGAGAGCGGAGCCCCGGCCGGGCTCTCCGCCCTCCTCCCAGGGCTCCAGCCGCCAGCAGAGCCACGGCGGGCTCGCCGCCCTCCCCCTGGTGCTCTGGCCGGTCGGGGAGAGCGGCCCGCGGCCAGGCTCGGCACCCTACCCTGCCGTGGGGGGGGGGAGGCTTTTTTGCCTGGGGCGGCAAAAAAGCCAGAGCCAGCCCTGATCACCCAGGCCCCAGGAGCCGCTTTCTTCCCAGGCACTAGGGGAACCGCCCTCCGGGGAATTGCCACCGGTGGAGTCCGGCAAATCACAACCATGAAATGGCCATTGAGATTGCTGATCTAGTCCCTCGTTTTCGCCCTGAGGGTAGGACGGAGCCAAAAATCAAGAATTTGGGACTCGAATTTTGCAGAGGATACACCAAGTTGCACAGGACCATGATGCTCGGCTGCGCTTAAACACGCGGGTGTTTGAACATTTAAAACGCAACGCACCTCCCAAAGGAGCCGAGCGAACCATCACCACCAATCTAGGCCATGAACTTACTTTAGAACTATATGCCGATTCATTGGCAAATGGCTCTGTGGACTCATTTCCGTATCTTGCAAATACTGTAGGAGTTACTGTGATGGTGACTATTGTTTGGGGGGTGCAAAGGAGAGGCAAAAGCCGAACCTTCACCTTCACTTGATCCAAGGTCAGAGGGGTCTGAGGTAATTATGAGTTGGCGATATACACCGAGACAGGGAAAATGGGTAACATTAAAACAGCAGACCAAACCATCTGCCTAGACTAATGAAACAGCATTGAGAATACATGATGTACCCCCACATATGACTGGCAGGTATAGAGCAGGGGTCTGTACTGCCTCCCGTCAATTCCCTGATAATCGTGTCTGGTGGAAACATACTAGGTTAATTGTTCGACCTTCAAACTCTGATGATCTCTTAGAAATTGTGAATTTAGATCCTAATCTTGAGTTCATCCACCATCCAATCCACTATGTTAAGGGAATTAGAGGGGAAGAGGTCACCTTTAAATACCAGTTGGCAGGGGTGATATCACTGCCATCAAGTGGCTGGAAGAGGATTAAGCCCTTGGATGAAGATTCAAAGGGAGGAGGATGTAAAACGTATATCTTCTTGCCAACCAATTCCTCAAACACGGAATCCCGTATGGGGATTGGAGAAATAGTGACTAACCAGGAAAGGTTCCTATATGGTTCCTTGGAGTGTCAGGTCGCCGATCTGAATGTCTGTTTTACTCCAAAGCAGTTTCCTACAATTGGAAACCAAGTGATTTCCCCTCTTCCTGCCTTTGAAAACACTACCTGATTTTATCCGATCCCTTTTATCGGGACTTGACTATCCAAAACACTCCAGCGTTTTTGGTTTATATTCCCCCTCTGGGACTACAATTAAAACAATTGTTAATTTGAAAGGAAACCCACCTCATTCAAATTACGAATGACATGGATAAGGCTAAACAAGCTATTGTCCAATTATTAGATGGGGGAGATCAGGCAATAGATGCTCCCTGGGAAGAAATTGGGTTAAAGGGATGGATTATTGTCCAAGGCTTTGCAGCAGGGATTATTTTCATCACTTTAGGATACATGCAGTGTAAGATCAACGAATTGTGACATTATGAGTATAATACAGGATTTCGTTGGAAGATGACAGGGCCAGAAAGAGTTCATTAATTCTCAGACTGACCTGACCCATGGGTGAACCTTAAGGACTGGTTAGGAAGATCTGTAAATGAACAGAGCTTTGAAATGCAGCCGGCATTGTTAGAGGTAGAAGGGGAGATGTTTGCTCAGGGCTTGTGATGTCAGCAAACAAGTCTTGTCTATTGCTATAGTTTTAAATTCAAAGATCAAAAGAGGAATATTAACATTTATGATGATACTTGAGTGAAATAGTATTATTGTCTCTATGTCTCTTTGAAGGTTGTGGTAACCTGTATCTGAACTGTTTAATGGATAGATTACCCTGTGCTAATTGCCAGGATGTTTGGGAGAAGGAGAGTTAAGCCTATTGTTTTCTCAGGCCAAAAGGCTGCTGGAAATGTATAAGAACCCTGGGACACGATCCTGCTTCATCTCAGATCTGCTTTGGGTTTCAAGAGGGGGAAACCTTAAGCCACAAGGATTGAGATCCCCAGTCACTGACTGGAGCCACCCTGAACATGGACATTGGACTATAACCTCTGGACTATTTCTAAAAGGAATTTTGGCAACTACAGGCTCACCTCTGCTATGTATCTGAACCTCAAGAATTGAATTCAAGTCTGTCTGTAAATTGATCTTTTAACCAGCACTCTCTCTCTTTTCTTTTCTAATAAATGTTAGTTTAGTTAATAAGAATTGGCTATAGTGTGTATTTTGGGTAAGATAAGTTATAATTGGACCTGGGTGTGTGGCTGACCCTTTGGGACTGGGAGAACCTTTTCTTTTATATGATGAGAGAAGATTTTCAGTAATCATCATCATATCTGACAGGTGTGTCTGGAGGGAGGCCTGAGGCTGGGCACTTTAAGGGAACTGCGTTGTTTGGACTCTGAGTAACCAGTGAGGTGATACAGGAGCTGTTCTGTGCTGGTTGGTAAATCTAAGTATTGGAATAACCACCAGCGGTTGGGGTTTGTCTGCCCCGTTCTGTTTGCAGTTCACCCTGATTGAGTGACCTCAGCGGGCTCCCACGGGCAGCACCGACACACGCGTTAAAGGAAAAAGAGCACTTGCCCATACAGCCGATAGATATTGATGGTGAACACGTATCCATGATGCCTATGGCAGAGCTCTATCAGGCGGTAGATCATTAGGAATTCCTGCTTCCACCCCGCGAGGTGGGAAGTAATATGGAACCTGTTTCCACACATCCACTATCCACCCCCTCTTCTATGCAATCACCCCATCAAAGGGGGCGAATTTGTAGCCCATAAGGTCAGCTTGCTATATTGCATAATATGTTTTCTTTTGGTTTGATTCATATTATTTTGTTATCCTATCATATTAATGAATCATAGTATTTTCTGGGGTTTTGTTGATGTGCAATTCCAGTTTATGGTATTTGTAAGAGTTATTCATGGTTATTCATAATCGTTGGCTGTAATGCAAGTAACCCACAGGCTGTATCCTGTATGATTAGCTAGAGCACGTTAGTATGAGTGTGTGTAACCTTTGGCACAGATAAATGGCCTCCTGCTCGACCCCCTTAACTTTGCGGAACTGAACGGGGAACCGAACAAAGAACTGAATCGGTTTACCTTGAGTCTGGAGCAGACAGGTAACCGCAGGGCACACCGCAGAACATGGAAGTCATGAGTTAGGCCAAGGGTAACAGTTTGGGGAATGAGATAATCAATACTAGTACGTATGAGTATATGTCATAATATGTTAACCTATAGAGTAAGTGCACCCAAAGATTTATGTGGGTGAGGAAATAAGAATTGAGCATTGTCACAGACTCACAGGTTGTGTCCACTCTTGGCACGTACAGGCCCTGGGGGGAACCCCCTTCAGTGAAACAGCCCTTCTTGGGTGTCCACTCTCCCCCAGGGGCAGGCTCTCCACCTCTCGGAGCCTTAGCACGCCTGTCTCTGCCGTGGGCCTCCTCAGGGAATCCACTCGCTCTGGACCCCCGGGGCCTCCACCCTCAGAGGGAATAACGCAACCCTGTTCTCTAGACTGGAGCGACTCTCAGCCAGTGTAAAACAGGAGGGTTTAAAGTCCCACCTCTGTCCACTGTCTTCTCTCCAGGTAAACAGGGTCGCCTGGGCCACCTCTCCTCTCAGCCATCCTCTATCCCCCTCTGGCTGGAACTGGCTGGTTAGGTAACTGGGGTCCTTTCTCCCCAGCCCATTGTCCTCCCACTGGCCAGAACCGGCTGTGACTCCCAAGCTGGGTCTCCAGGTAACCAGGTCACCAGTCGCTGGGGTCTCCATCCTCCAGGCCATTGGCTGGGGGGGGGGGGGTGTCACAGGTCCTCTGTAACAACAGCCTCCCTCACCCATCACCTCGTTAAACCGGTAACACTCAGGGAAACTGAGTGCCACCCCCTCTGCATGCAAACCATTGGAAAAAACCCACAAGAACCCCCCCCCCCCCCACTTCGTCACAGGCATGGTAGGTTGGTCCTAGATTCTAGCAGTGGGCAGTACCGGGACCCTGTAAGAGGGCAAAAAAACATGCAAGATGGTTGCATTTTCCTATCTTCTATCAAGCTACCAGCTCAGTTTTTCTATACAGCCTAGCTTCTCAACGCTCACACCGAATCCCTACCAACCGGGGAGCCTGGACCATCAGTTCCTCAGACAGGCCAGAGATGAGGCTGGTCCTCGGTCTCTCACTACCAGCTCTCCAGGGAAGGGTGTGCGTGTGCTATCTTAAGTAGTCTTTTAGAATAGAGATGTTACCACCAGGGGTCATAGAACTGTATCACTTCATTGTAACTCTGTGTTTTGTAGCGTTTATGCTTCTTTCTTTTATTTTAATAAAGATCTTAACGAGTTGGTATTGTCCTCAGTATAAGTGTCCTTGCGACACACCCTGAGAGTCCTCCCACGATACTAAACTCTGTGTTCTCTGTCCCTGTAGCCTGAATTGGGACAAGAACCTAAAATATCTTCTGATCAGATCAGTGGCGAGCCAAAATAAACGAGCCCATAAATTCAGGTCAACACCAGCTTTGAGAAGGGAGTGGGGTCTAGTGTTTAGAGCGGGGGGGGGGGGGGTTGGGGAGTCAGGGTACTGGGGTTCTATTTTTGCCTTTGCTACTGATTCCCTGTGTGGCTTTAGTCAAGTCCCTTCCCCTCCTGGTGCCTAATTCAGCCATCTGTTTAATGAGGATAACAATGCCCCACTCCCATTAGCTCTGCATTATGCCCGGCAGCAGGTAGTGATACATGTCCAGGGAGTGCCGTGACAGCGGAGCTGCTGTCAAGAAAGCCGTGCCCCCTCTCCCAGAGCTTGCCCACATGGGGGATGCATCCAGCCTTACCCATCACCATCCCCACAGAGAGAGCGGGTCCTTGACGGGGCCCAGGCCGGGCTCAGCTGGGGACAAGGGTCTCGGATTCAGTCCCGTCGGGGTGAGGGAGAGGTGCCCCAGGGCCACGTGGCCTGGCTTGGCCTGTATTGCTTAGCAGGTGCCCTGGCTCCTGGGCAAAGGTGACATCAGTCACTGAACCGGGAGGTGACGAATGCAAGCATTGCTAGGGCCAGCCCTATGGCTCAGGCGGGGCTGCACCCCCCCCGCCCACCAGCAAGTCCAGGACCCCCTCGTGGGATCAGCCAGTGCTTGGAAGCATCCCACTCACCCAGCATCACAGGGGTTAGCTGGCTCCAGGTGTGGCTGGAGTGACTGGGCAGTAGGGCTGTAAGGGACCTGGAGAGGTCATCACAGCCCCCTGAACTGAGACAGGTCCATGTGAACCTAGACCAGCCTTGGCTGGGGTTTGTCCAGCCTGAGCTTAAAAATCTCCAGTGACGGGGATCCCACAACCGCCCTGGGAAGCCGGGTCCAGAGCTGAATGGCCCTGAGAATTAGAAAGTTTTACCTAATATCTAATTTAAATCTCCCTTGGTGTAGATTAAGCTCATGACAGGACAAGCAGTATTCAGCAGAGCTGGGGAACAATCAATCACTGGCCCCGTGACTCCAGCCTCCCACGTTTGAAGGGTGTTCTCAAGTTCCCCCTTCCAGGCTTCTCTTCTTTCAGACTGACCACACCCAGGTTTTTAACCTTTCCTCACCGCTCAGCTTTTCTAAAGCTTGGATCCGGTTTGTTGCTCCCCTCCAGACTTGCTCCAATTTGTCCACATCTTTCCTGAAGTGCAGCGCCCAGAACTGGACACAGGGCTCACCAGCGCCAAGCAGAGCGGGCGGTGACCTCCTGTGTCTTACATACACCCAGAACGAGATTAGCCTTTTTGCAGCTGCATCACGTTGTTGACTCGTATTTGATCTGTGATCCACTAGATCCCCCCAGATCCCTTTCAGCAGTGCCGCCACCAGCCAGCTAGTCCTGTTGGTAGCCGCGCATTTGAGTTTTCCTCCCGCTGTGCTGTACTTCGCCCTTACCTTGAATTTCACCTTGTTGATTTCAGGCCAGTTGTCCAATTAGTCAAGGTGGTTTTGGATTCTAATCCTGCCTCCAAAGTGCTTGTGACCTCTCCCACTTTGGGGTCATCTGCACATTTCATAAGCATCCTCTCCACTCCATTATCCACGTCATGACTGAAAATATTGACTAGTGCCTGACCCAGGACTGACCCCTGCAGGGCCTCACTAGATGCACACTCCCAGTTGGACAATGAATCCTGGATAACTACTATGTGTCGGGGCGACGACTCACTGGTGTGGCGCCTCCTGCTGGTCGTCCTGGGAATTAGCTCTCCCAGCCCGGAGCGCCCTCTGCAGGCTGGTGTCTCGCCTGCTGCTGGCCCCCGGGTCCGTCCCAGACCCCAGTGCCCCCCTACGTCAGGGTTCTGCCCCCAGCAGTACCCCCTCTGTCTGGCTCTCCCCTCCCAGGGGTCCCCCAACCCTCTATCCCCACCCTGCCTCAGTGGCTACTGCCAGTCACCCTCTAGCCCCCACTCCCTGGGGCAGACGCAGTCTGTAAACCGCTCATCATCGGCAAGGGGGTTAGAACCTGCTGCCTTTGCCTATCTCTGGGCTGCCCTCCTGCAGCCCCAGTACCTTTTGTAGGCCTTTAACTCGGCCTGCAGCCTGGGGCTTTGCTAGGCTGGAGCTCCCCAGCTCCCTCTGCCCTTCCCCAGCTCTGCTCCACCTCAGGTACCCTGCTCAGCTCCCAGGCAGCCAGGTCCTTCTCTCTCAGAAGCGAGAGAGAGAGTGTGTCTGTCCTAGCTTCTAGCTCATTGCCCTCTTATACGGGCCAGCTGGGCCCTGATTAAACTGGCCACAGCTGTGTCTGCTTTCCCCCTCAGCCTAGCTTTCCCCCCCCCCCGTCAGGGCTGGAGTGGGCTGACCACCCTGCTACATATTACCTGAGTACGGTCTTTCAGCCAGGTGTGCACCCACCATCTAGTGATTTTATCTAGACCAGTGGTTCTCAACCAGGGGGCCTTGAGCAGGTTTCAGGAGGGCCGCCAACCAGGGCCAGAATTAGACTTGCTGGGGCCCAGGGCAGAAAGCCAAAGCCCCACTGCCTGGGGCTGAAACCCGGGGCTGAAGCCCGGGGCCCTGAGCCCCGCCACCTGGGGCTGAAGCTGAAGCCTGAGCCATGGAGCTCTGTGGGGCCCCCTGTGGCGTGGGGCCCCAGGCAACTGCCCTGGTTGCTACCCCCCAATGCCGGCCCTGGCTTTCTGTGCCCTTTTGTTGTGGCACTGGTGGGCCGTGGAGTTTTTATTGCATGTTGGGGGGGGGGAAAGGTTGAGAACCCCGATCTAGACCACATTTCCCCAGCTCGTTTATGAAACTGTCACGTGGGACTGTGCCAAAAGCCCTACTGACATCCAGATACATCCCGTCCATGCTCCCCCCAGCCACTAGGCCGGTAGCCCTGTCAAAGAGATGTAGGGTTGTGTCACTGGGTGGCCAGGGGGACCGAGGCATCTCACGGTGTGTCCTACTGATGAGGGAGCAGGATGAGGAAGGGGGCTCAAAAAGGCCAAGGCAGGGAACTTCTCTCCTGGCCAGCCCCATGATCCCTAGCCAGCCCAGGCCGCCCCACAGCCTGTGACCCAGCCATGGGTCCCGGAGCACGGGGGATTCTAGCAGAGAGCGTCTCCCCCCAGCTGTTAGCCCCGGTGTCTGGTATCACTCTCAAGGAAGGCTGGTCCAGTTGCTGGCTAATATCTGTAATGACCTTGTGGAAGAGGGGGCTGGGACGCGTGCCTTGGCTTTTATAGCCACTTCTGAAACTTTGGGCCAGCGCTGGTCCTGCCAGGAGATGGTCCCCGTGGGTGAGGAGGGGATGAGCCAGTGCCGGGGAATGAGAATCCACCAGAGTCCTCCTGGAGGTTTGGGGAGGCGTCCGCTCCTCCCTGCTCTCTCTGTAGGCCCAAGCTTCTCTGGAGCGACGCTTCTCCTGTAGGATGCTATTCTGCTCTGAGCCCTGGCCCTGCTGGCTCCAAAGCATCGGTTGAGTTTGGTGCAGGGCCCCGGGGAGCAGCAGCGGCTCCAGGCACTTGCCCAAACCCAGCCAAAGCGTTTGAAGTGCTGGCCATCATTAGCAGCCAGCCAGCCCCCCACCCAGGAAAGCTAAGGAGGGAGTGCCGCTGGGAAGTGGTGAGAAACCTCCCGAGGAATGTGGGTGCGATGGAGAGCGGCGGGGCGGGAGAATCGGAGAAGAAGCTCGCTGATGTGGCCACCAGAGCTCTCAAACCGTGCTGGGCGAGCAGCCTTCAAGGAGAGTCCAGGCTGCTGACAAGTCCGGCGTGGGTGAGTCAACAGGGGATCGGCAGCACAGAAGCTGGAGATGACACTGACCTGTTAGGTCCTGCAGTCCATCCCCAGGGACCAGGGCAGGGTTACGCTCCAGCGCGCATCATCTAGGGCTCTGTGCAGTCTAGTTTTAAATGTCCTGAGTGACGTGGCTCCCGGCCTTTCCCTGGGGGATGAGTTCCCAGCTCGATCCATCCCGCTGTCAGAGAACAATGGGCCCCCAGCCTCCCCCTGGGTGTGATTCCCTGGCCCAACACATCTTCCTGCCTGGAAGTTTCCCAGATACAATTCTGCTGTCCTGATTAACCCAGCGTGTGCCACCCTAAATAATTCCTCTCCCTTCTGGATGTTCATGTTACCTACATTGGGGAGCATAGATCTTTGTCCCCCTTTAATGGCTGGTCACCTTATGAGAACAAGAGTCTACTACTGCTGCCAGTTAGGGGAGTTACTCCTAGATCCTGGGTTCAGTTTGTGGATGCCAGGAGGAGACTGGCCGTGGCAGCAGGAGGAGTCAGCAACAGAACGTGGAAAAGAACCCAGGAGTCCTGTGCTCACCTGCCTCTGACGGCAACACCTGAACTCAAACTGGCCTGTTTCCCTTCAAATTACCAATGAAATGTTGCATGGTCAGGACTTTCCGGGGAGACCCTGAGTCATTATGGGCTGTATCTGCCAGCCAGCTGATCAACAGCCATTGCCTATGGCAGGAGTTGCGGGGCTGGCGGGGGGCGAGCGCTGCGGTCTGTGCTCGTGGTTAAAGGGGCCTTTGGGGGGCTCTGAAAGCGCCGCAGCCTCAGGACGCCATGAGCACGGGCTGGCGATGTCCTGGGGGGAGCCAGGCTGAGGGTGAAGGGAGCGGGTTGCCCCCAGCTCTGGCCGATCAGGAAGGGACGGGGAGCAAATGTGGGCCGAGTCATAGGAGGTGATGAGTTTGCCTGAGTCAGCGGGGGGCTGTGACGCAGTGAGATGACCGGTGACTAATGTCGCAGTCAAAGGCCAGGCCACCACAGCCCCACCCAGTGGGGATGAGTCGGACAGCTCTTCCCCTCAAAGCCGTGGGAGCAAGGGTCTGTGGGGCGCGGGAGCCATTGGCCACCCCAGAGGGGACGGAGCAGGCTGAGAATCTGAAATGCTCCTCCCTGGGGGGCCATGGGGGTTGGGAAGAGGCCCCCGTTCACGTGGGAGCTTCTTCTCACCCCCCTGTGGCTCCCACAGCACCCAACTAGACTCTCCACGCTATGCTTGGCCTTGTCCAGTCGCACACGTCCCAAGCGATGGCGTGCCCACCCATTGCCTTCCTTGCAACCCATCCTTTGGCGTCTTTCAGTCACAACTGGACGCCCCCTGAAAGATCTGCTCTAGCTCAACCACAAGCTATGGGCTGGGTGCAGGCGCCTCGCGGGAGCGCCTCTGGCAGGAGGTCAGACTAGAGGATCCCACTGGTCCCTTCTGGCCATGGCGTCTATGAATGACCAGCTGGCATGTGGCTGGTGACCCGTCCCTGCAGTAGGCCGTCGCTGAGGATCTAAGATGCGAATGGCTCGCCCCTCGGGGCGGAGGCTGTTCTGCAGCATGGGAGATCCCTCCCAGCCGAGAATCATTGCCTGCTCTCCAGCCACTTCACCAGCCACCTGACGACACTCAACAAACAACAACCCAGCATGAGCCGCGGCCTCGGGCGGCTTGATTTGGTCGGGGCGGGAGAGCAACGGGGTTAAAGGAAAGAGAAGTAGGTCTCAGTTAACTGTTGGCACATGTTGATTGCCAGCTGTCCGCCATCAATGATCAGCCATTGGTTGTCAGCCGTGGGTTATCGGTTATCGCCCGGCCCTCGGGGAGTTCAGTGTCCCTCCCTGGTTTGTGGTTTCTCAGTTACGCTTTGTAATCACAGAATCACAGGACTGGAAGGGACCTCGGGAGGTCATCTAGTCCTGTCCCCTCCACTTACAGCCGGACTAAGTATTATCTAGACCAGGGGTAGGCAACCTATGGCACGTATGCCGAAGACGGCACTCGAGCTGATTTTCAGCGGCACTCACACTGCCTGGGTCCTGGCCACCGGTCCGGAGGGCTCTGCATTTTAATTTAATTCTAAATGATGCTTCGTAAACATTTTAAAAACCTTATTTACTTTACATACAACAATAGTTTCGTTATATATTATAGACTTCTAGAAAGAGACCTTCTAAAAACGTTAAAATGTATTACTGGCACGCAAAACCTTAAATTAGAGTGAATAAATGAAGACTCGGCACACCACTTCTGAAAGGCTGCCGACCCCTGATCTAGACCATCCCTGACAGGTGTGTGTCTAACCTGCTCTTAAAAATCCCCAATGACGGAGATTCCACAACCTCCCTAGGCAATTTATTCCAGTGCTTAACCACCCCGACAGTCAGGAAGTATTTCCTAATGTCCAACCTAAACCTCCCTTGCTGCAATTTATGGCCACGGCTTTCTGAGTGGCTTGTGGGGCAGGGAACAGCTTGGGAGCAGGGGCGCGGAGCCTTTGGAGTGACCCGGGGTCACGTCTGTGACGAAGTGGGACTGTTCTTAATGTTTTCCTCAGTTTCCCCTATGCAGTTCTTAAGTATCTAGGTGGTGGGATGAGGGTGTATGGTTGCTGCAGAGCAAAAGGCCAGGGTACATAAATGCCCGACACTCTGTCTCCTAGCAACTGATGGTCTGGGCCCCTCCTCGGCAAAGGTGCCAACTGAAGGTGTTGGAGACAAAGGGATCAGGTGACCTCCTGGCCCGGGGGGGGGGGGGGGGGGGGGGGGGGAGGGGAGACAAAGCCCAGAGAAGGAGGGGCTGGATGGGGGTGGGAGTTTGGAGCTAGCTGGGGACTGGAAGGGAGGGCAGACGGGGTTCTGCCTCGTTGGGCCCCAGAATGGACCCGGCGGAGGGGTCCCGTTCACTGGACCTACAAGCTCTGTTTTAGACCATGTTCCTGTCATCTAATAAACCTCTGTGTTACTGGCTGGCTGAGAGTCACGTCTGACTGCGAAGTGGGGGGTGCAGAACCCTTTGGCTTCCCCAGGCGTGTCCCCGGCGATGCTCTGGAACTGCTCCCCACAAAGCCAGTCAGGACTCTGGGGAGCCTCCTCTCCCTCGGAGCAGACTGTCTTCAGGGCAAGACGCTCACGCGGCTTCACCTTCCTGGGTCTCTCCTGGGAGCATTCAGCATATGCCCCTCCGTGCGCTTCCCACAGCGAGTCCACCCAGGCGGGGTCCTGGGGAAGCCACAGGGTCCTGCACCCCCACTTCGCAGTCAGACGTGACTGTCAGCCAGCCAGTAACACAGAGGTTTATTCGATGACAGGAACACGGTCTAAAACAGAGTTTGTAGGTACAGCGAACGGGATCCCTCCGCCGGGTCCATTCTGGGGCCCAGCGAGCCAGACAACCCCGTCTGCCCTCACTTCTTGTCCCCAGCCAGCTCCAAACTGAAACCCCCTCCAGCCCCTCCTTTCTGGCCTTTGTCTCTTTCCCCGGGCCAGGAGGTCACCTGATCTCTTTGTCCACCTTTAGCCATCCCCTTGCAAGGGGGGAAGGGCCCCAGCCATTTGTTGCCAGGAGACAGAGTGTCAGCCATTTATGCACACTGGAGACTTAAGAAATGCATAGGGGAAACTGAGGCACCACACAGTATTCAGAGGAACCATTAAGAACAGTCCCACCCAGCATCACTGGCGCTCACATGCATTCAACACGTCGCCCACAGGGCAGGAGCCTGTGTCCTTTCCCGTGCACCCCCCTGCTAGGAATCGCTCCCTTCCCCGGCCTGGCGGCCCAGACGACACAGTGCCCACCACATCCCTGCACTCCGAAAGGGGCCCGGGCAGGAGCCGGCTCGATTCACCATTGCACACTCACACCCCAGGGCTAATTTCACCGGCATCATTCAGTGAGGGAGCCAGCGGTAAGTGCAACCCCCCAGAACGCGCCGCACACACGAGCAATGCCCCAGTGTGGGCATATCCAGCTGTGGGGATTGAACAGCCAGATGAGACTTCTCCCCAGCCTGGGTTGTCTGCGCCGTCAGTGCTGCAGCGCAGACCTCGCCCACTTGAGCTGAAGGAGTAACTCCGGTAGCCAGCAGCAGTAATAAGTTGTTATCCTCCAGTGGCGCAGCCGCCAGTAGGGGGCGCAACATGCACTCTTGCCCAGGTAGGACACATGTATTTGCTCAATGAATCTGTTTGGAAACAGAGCCCCGGGTCTGTCGCATAAATCCTCCCTGAGCCAGAACATCTTTGGACGCGCAGGGGAATGTGCAGTGCAGAAGGTTTTGAAAATCGCATTTGCAGAAAAGCGCGGTTGCTCTTTATTTCCTGCTGGCAGTTTTTGGGGTGCCCTTTGCACGGGGCAAAAGTCCCCCGGGGGCAAAACGGCAGCCGGAGATCCAGGCCCCTCATCAACGCCCTTCGCCCTCTGCATCTGCCCCAAATGCAGCAAACTGCCCGGGCCAATTCCCATGGCCGGGACCCCCGGCCCCGGCCCCGGCCAGCTCTGTCTCGGGGCTCTGGGTACAGCCGGAGCCCCACGCTTTGAACTAGCACGTGGGGGTAACGCTCAAGGGCCCCGGTCCCGGACCAGGAGAGAATTTTCTCAGGGGCTGGTCAGAGGTTTCCCGGGGAACTCGGCTCATCCTTAAACGCCCCGCTCCCAGGGCCGGGGTGCGGGGTTTGGCTTTCGGCGGGCAGCCAACCCGGGCCGGGAAAGCGAGGAGCAGAGGGCCCCACGCGGCAGGGTAACGTCAGCCCGGGTGTAAGCGGGCGCGGCTCGGCTGCGGGCTCCCCCCAGGCCTGCGCTGGGCGCTGCAGGAACTCGGGCGGGGTCGGGGGTGGCTGCAGGGCTCCCCCGCTTTCCCGGGCAATGGGGCTGGTCCCACAGGGACCCCTGGCTCGACTCACGTGTTTGCAGTTCCCCGGGTGCTGCAGGGCTTGGCCGAGCGGTGCCTCCGGGAACCAGGATGCCCCGCTCGCCCAGGGCTGGACTAAAGCGGCCCCCTGGCTCGGTTCCGGCACTTGGAGGCGATTGGAGGGGGGTGAAAGCGGGCATGACCCCCCCCCCCCAACACGTCTGAGTTCCCAAAGCCCGGCGGGGGCCCCCAGCTGCAGGGGAGCATTACCCCCCCCCCCCGAAAGTGCGGCGGGAGCCTGGGGGGGTCAGTTGCCTCTGTAGCCCCCCTCCCTCCCTGCCCTGAACCCCACTGAAGAAGGACCAGGGCTGCCCAGGGAGGAGCCATGGGACGCGCTCTGCGCTGGCCGAAAAGTCCGCAGGGAGCTAAGGCCCCTCTAGGCTACACCGGCTCCTCCGTGGCCCCTCCGGGCTGGGGGATCCCGCGGAGCCCCCTCAGCGGGCGAGCCTGGGGGCGGCCTGGCTCCAGGAGAACTGGGCAGAGCTGCCCAGGTCCTACCGGTGACAGGTGAATTCCGCCCCGGCCCCTCCTGCAGCGTCTCCTGGGGCCCCTTCCCCGCCGACACAGGAACCGAGCCCTAAGCGGAGCCGGCTGCTGGCCGCCCCGTTTACAGGCAAACCCCGACCGGGCAGGGCCAGGAGCCGAGGGGGGTTCGCGTTCCCTGGGCCCCTCCTCTCCGACCCATCCCCAGGGGGCGGATCCGCCCGGCCCCTCCCCACCAAGTGAGGGACCCCCAGCGATCTCTGGGGCTACCCCCCCCCGGCACGGAGCCATTGTCGGGGGGCGATAAGCGCCCATGCCGCCGGCACTGGGGTCGCCAGAGGGCCAGAGACAAGGGGCTGGAGCCGGGAGTTCGCCGAGCCCGGCTCGGGGCGGGGGCTGCCGGCTGCTCTGGGCTTTCGCGGCTGGGGGCGAGGGCGCGGCAGGGTCCCGAGGGAGGAGTAGAGGCTGGAGCTAGCCAGGGGCGCGCGGGGGGTAACCGGGGTAGGGCGGCAGGGCGGTTTGCACGTGCTATGGCCCGGCCCGCCCTGGACCCCGCACCCCTGCGGAGGAGCCGGTGGCAGAGCCCGGAGAGCCGCGGGGCAGGAGCCGGGGAAAGGTCCCGCCAGGTCCACAGCGACTTGGCCTGAACGCCGCGTCCCTGGCAGGCCGGCTCGCTGGGGCAGGAACAGGGCCGGGTGGTCCCAGCCAGCTCCGTGCAAACCGCCGGCCTCACACCCGCGGCTGCGCTGGGTGTGCAAAGCCCAGGGCTACCGGCACGCGGGGAATAAGGGACCAGGAGCCCTGCTGCTCCCCCCGCCCATCACAGCCCCCCCGCGGGCCGGAGCCCCCTCCGCCCCCCCCCCCCCCGCTGCTCCCCGCGGCTGCACCTTTCCACCGCGGCCAGGGGGCTCCGGGGCGCAGACTTTAGGGGTGTGAGTAAGGTACAAGGCCAACACACGGACACGCAACCACAGCCCCGACACGCTAGGGGCCTACGTGATTTACACACACCTCCCACAGGCCATCTCCATCAGCACAGCCATATGCCTAGGGGATTTACACACCCACACGCCATCTTCATCAGCACAGCCACGCGCCTAGGGGATTTACACACACACGCCTCCCCCTCCATTCACATACCCTCACTTCCATGCACTCACACATCTGCACACTCACACGGGCAGGCCCCGCCCTCTCAAATCCAGGCACACCCCAGTCATGTTCCCAGACCACATCCATGGACACACCTTCACAACCATGATCTCAGGCCCACACCCCTCATCCAGCTACAACCATGCACACCCCCACAGCCACGCACACTCACACATCCCCCGCGATATCCCCACGCACATCCATGCACACCCCCTATATACCAATGCACACCCACCCATCCCCATAAACACACACCACATCCATGCACTCAGCCAGCCAGCCACACATGCACATCCACATATACCTATGCACACACATCCGTGCACACCCATACACACACATCCATACCCCTATATCCATGCACGCTGTCACATCCACATGCGTGATACACAGCGAGGTACACCCCTATATATCCATGCACACACACCTCTATCCACACCCCCACGCGCGCGCACACACACACATATCCATGCAAAGCCCTATATATCATGCACACACACCTCCATCCACACCCTTATGTATCCACACACACCCCTATATATCCATGCACACACCAGAGACCCATGCACACACACCTCCATGCACACCCCTATGTATCCATGCGCGCACGAACACACACACATCCATGCACACCCCTATACATCATGCACACCCCAGAGATCCATGCACCAACACCTCCATCCCCGCCCCGCCCGCACGCCCCCTCCCCGGCAGGCCGTGTGTGGCACGCTCCCTCCTCGCCCCGCCTGCCCCGCTGCCGCTGCCACCCTCTGCCCCCGTCCTTCCCCTGCGGGCTCCTGCCCAGACGTGTCGGGACTCGGGCTCCGGGCGCTGAGGAACGCAGCGCGATCCCAGGCAGAGCAGCCGCCGCAGCCCCGGTGCGAGCCGGGCCGGGACCCTGCCCGCTGCGCTCTTCGCCAGAAGACGGTTCCAGGCGGCGGCGGGGCGCAGGGAGGCGCTGAGCCGGAGGCAGCAGGAGAAAGCGGCGGGGAGGGGGAGCAGCTGGGGCTCCACGTGCGCCTACAAGATCCAGGGGAGCTTGTCCCCCCCCCACAAGGAGAGACACACACACCCCCGCACGCGCCCCGCCCCAGGCACCGGAGCGCCCCGCCCGGGGCGCACAGGACAGGCAGCTCTGAGCAAAGCGAGGCCGAGTGGCAAAGAGAGAAGCCAAGGGGGGGCTGGGTAGGGGGGCAGCCTGCCCCCTCGTTCTGCCTCTGCCAGCCCCCTGCAGCTAGGCCCCCCTCCCCCGGCTGGAGGCTTGGCTGGGGGGCGGAGGGGCAGGACCTGTCCACATGGAGCCTGGAATGAGAGCAGCTCTTCCCCCGCAAACAGCCGGCGGCTCCTCGGAACTTTGATGTCCTTGTAGAGGGGGGAGCCGCCCTGCCTGGTCCATGTAGTTGGGGTTGTGCTGGGGGGTGGGGGGCTGGGGGCTGCCCGCGGCGAGGATGGCCCCGTCCTGCTGGGACTGTCAACCCACCAATCCAGGCGGGGGATCCCTGAGGTCCTGAGGAGCGGAGGGAAGTGCGAGAAGCAGCGAGAAGAGACAAGAACCAGCAGCAGCCGGGGAAACCACCACGGGAAACCCAACGCCCTCCCTTCCCCCCGCAAACCCGAGCCCGGCGCGGCTGCCAAGCCCCCCACCAAGCCAGCGGGACACAAGATGGGTCTGGCCCTGCTGCCCGGGTTCTGCTCCCTGCTTCTCCTCGGCCTCTGGCTGCGAAGGTAAGAGACCCCCCCCCCCCCGCCGCGCTCGGGCTCCGCTCCCACTTCCTAAACTCGCCTGGTTTTAGCCGTGGTGGGCCCCCCAGGACCCAGGCTTGTGTCCCGGCCCATGGTCCCTCGCCAGCTGCCCCGTGCTCCCGGGAGCTGAGTCGCGCAGCCACCCACGGGCCCCAGGAGAGGCGATGTCACTTCGGAGCCCTTTGGGAATCGCAGCGCGCTCTGCCTCTCCGGAACGCGACGTTGAACCGGATTGTCAATGTTCTGTGACGGATTCGGGAGGATTATTTCCCCCGTGTGCTAACCACCCCCCTCCCGTCCCCTCCCGATAATCCGCTTCCCTTCCTAGAGATCTCCTCCGCCGTGTGGAAATTCTCCCCGGAGGGGAATTTGCTTTTCCTCGCAAGTGCCATGGAAGCCGCCTCTGCTCGGCATTGCTTTCTGGGTCAGGCGCCGATTGGCCGAGCAGCCGGGCGAAGCCTGACTCCGGCTCGCCTCCCGCGGCGAAAACCGGGAGCAGCGTCCCTCGAGTGGCCCCGTGTGGCACCCCGGCTACGCGAGGTCAGACCCCAGCCTCGGCCGGGCCCACCCGGACCGCAGAGCAACCCCTGCAAGGGGGAATTGTCCGTCTGCTCGGGCAGGGCTCGCCGCGGCTCCTGGCCCGCTCCGAATCGGGTCCTCTCCTGCTGGAGCATGTGGAGCAAAGAAGTTCAGAACCAGCTGTCCCGCCACACGCCCCCAGCTCCGCTCCCACACGACCAGGCCGGGCTGTCTAATGGGCTGCGCTGCCCACCTGCCAATGGCTCACAATTCAGGGCTAAGGAGCGAGTTTTGTCTAGACAGAGGCCCAGGACTCTTGGGTTCTTTCCCCATTGCCTTGCTGGCTGAGGTGGGCCAAGTTGTGTCCCGGGGTCGGTTCTAGGGTCCCATGATGGGGGTGGGGTGGGTATTTGGGGGATTTCGCTGCCCCTATTTAAAAAACAAGGAGTCGAGCGGCTAGTTCGAGCCCTGGACAATCTGGGCTTCACACGTAGCCGCCGGGCCATGTGGCTGCCAGGCCGGTGTATCGCTGGGGTTAATTCACACGAAGATTCGCATGTCAGGACAGTCCCCTGGGAGTTTGTTTGCCTTTCCCGGGCTGCACAAAGGGAGGTTTGACCCACCTGTGCCGGGGGAGGCGCAGGGCGCTCCCCGACCAGCCCCCGTGCAGGGCGGGGTTCGGGAAACGCCGCCGGAGCCTGGCGCTGGGCCCTCCAGCCGGGGGTGTCCTTACTCCAGGCAACTTGGGGTCTGTCCGGGCAGGGACCCTGGAGGGCGACGGGGCGCCCCTGTGGCCACCCGAGCTGGGATGCCGGGGCGCTCCCGAAGGGCGGGGCCAGGAGAACCGAGCTCTTTTGGTCGGTAGGTCCCTTTCATCCCAAATCCGAGGGAAACAGGGGCTGGGGGTGGGGAGCCGGCCGGCTTGTGCCCCACGCCCAGTACCCGGGGGACCCCGACGTTCCCCCCTTCGCTGGCCATGACCCCCCCCCCATCACAGGCCACTCCAGCCGTCTTCCTTCGATCTCCCCGGCTCCCCCACCAGCTGCCAAACTTCCGGGCGGCGGGCAGGGAAGGGTTAACCCCCCCCCCCCCCCCCGGCTCGCTCCAGCTCCTGGTTCTGGGCTGCCCCCCCCCCGGTTCGCACAGAATGTGTTGACGCTGGAACGTGTATTAATTAAAACAGCCGCAGCCTGTGACCCGCGGGCCTTTCACCGTGAAATCGTGTTTAAACCCACTTAGTCCGGGGGGGCGGGGGGGCGATGCGGCAGCGCCGGGGGATCAGAGAAGAAGATGACAGCGGCCGCACATGATTTCCAGCCGCCCTGGCACGCCCCCCCCCCCCATTGGATTGGAGTGGGGGCTGGCGGGAGAGGATGGAGCGAAGGAAGAGAGGCAGGAGAACAGAGCAAACCACCCGCAAGTCAGAGACGTGTGGGGCTGAAAGTCTCTTGGCTTGGGACATGCACAGCGGGACTGATCCTGATCTGACAGGCGGGGGCAAACCAGGAGTGACTCCGAATCGGGGTCAGGACTTGGGGAGCTCCCTGCACCGGGTATTAAGGTTGCGCCCGCTCCCCTAGCGACTTCGGATTGGCGCCGGAGCGAGCTGAGCTCCGAGCCTGGCCCCGCGGCACTGAAAGGGAGAACGGGTTTAGTCTCCTGGGTGTAAAACGGCGTCCAGGGGAACACGCCTGGCCTGACTGCCAGACCTGATGGGAGCCCCTCGATGAGTAATGACCCAACCATTTCCAGTCTCTGTTCAAACCTAAGTTAATTGTATCGAATTTGCATATTAATTCAAGTTCAGCAGTCTGTCTTTGGAGTCAGACCGAGCCCAGCGCCTCCCCAAGCGAGTCCCGTCACCTGGCTGGCGTCCGGCCCTGGCTGCGGGGGGCTCGGCCTTCGAAGGCGCCGGCGCTGTGGGGCTCTTCTCTGGCTTTGGTGAATCCCAAAGAAAGGCCCGAGTCAAGCGGCAGAGCGGGTGCAGAGGGACCCCCCGAAGAAGGAGCGAAGAGGCCTGTTCCAGGCCTGACTTGGACAGACCCCGGGAGCTGGGCCCAGACGAGGAGCTTGGGAGCTGGGCCCTGGTATGAAGGGGCGAACCTGTGCTGTCCCCACCAGGCTTTCTGATGATGCCCCTCCGGGACCAGGACTCTGCCGCTGGGTGACCCTCAGCCCTCCCCCCACATGCTTTCAGGCCTCCACTGGCTCCTGAGATTCAACGAGGCCAGGACAGGGAGGGCGGCCTGGCCCCTGGTGCCAGCGACAGGCCCGGGCCCACTGGGGTGGCCCTAGCACAGCCGACCTGGGAGCCCCACGCTGAACATGGACACAGCCTGGGAGCACGGCGCGGAACGTGACCTAAGAGGGACAAGCCGGCCTGGGCCAGGCCTGAGACTTCCCAGCGGGTGCCAGAGAGAGAGGCGGAGAGTCGCCTGGCAGAGCCCAGCTTGACTTTCAGATCCCTGGCAAGAGGGTCTCGGGCACAGACGCCGCCGCGGAGTGGAACATGAGGTCCTGCCGGTGGGGAGAGAGACAGGAGACGAAGGGCCGGGCTTCATGGTCACCTTTCCTGAAGCTAGCACAGAACAACGTTACCTGGCTGGGCTGCAACATGGGCACCTGTCCCCACGCCCCACACCGGCGCCCCACAGCCCAGGGCTCAGTCCCTGTCTTCTAGTGCTCCAGGGGTCCGGGCTGGAGACCCGGGCAGAGTTCTGCTCTTCAGGCCCCACGGGGCATTCTGCGATCGGGGGAAAACTTGTCCAGGCAGGGGACAGAGCATGCTTAGGGCTGGACGCTGACTGAGGGAGGAAGGACCATCCCAAACCTCCCAGCCCCTGCTCCCTGTGCCAGGGGCATTTCTCTGACTGACCTCCGCTGACAGAGATACAGAGCACCGGAGATGTTAGAAAACTCAGTCCTGCCCCGGACGCACAGCTCCCCATCTGGGAGAGGGTGAGAGAGAGCGAACCCCCTGGCACAGATGGCAGTCCTGTTGTTTAATGCACACTGGCAAGTGCCCAGATACCAGGGTGATAGGGGTGGGACACGAACCTGGATAGACCAGCAATAGAATTTCAACATGGCAGCAGGGCTGATGCTGAGCTCTGCATGCTCGGTCCACGCCCATCCCACAGGAGACACAGGGACTCAGGGAGTCTGATCTCAGTGAAAGGTGCAAATCTGGGGGGACTGCACTGCAGGGGGTGAGCCCCATCACTGACTGGCCCTCGGCTTGGTTAATGAGCCAAAAGCTTAGGTGGTCACTGTGACGAACTGGGACTGTTCTTGCTGGGGTGTGGGAATGCTGACAGGGGAGTGTGACTAGGATGGTCTGCATCGGGGGATGGGAGCCGGCCCAAGGGAACATACCTGAGCTTGTAACATGAGAACCCAGGAGGGGGTTGAAGGCCAGGTGACTCCGGGGCCCGGGAAACTGAACAAAGGCTGTGGGAGGGGTCGCTGAAGGCAGAGTGCTGGAAGCAGGCTGGAGAGATGGCTGGGAGGCAGAGATGGCTCTGACCCCCCAAGGGGGGTGGGCTGGCATGCCCTGGGACCCCAAGCTGGACCTAACTGAGGGGGGCCCTGTTGTCTGTGCCTGCAAGACCTGTCTTGGACTGTATTCCTGTCATCCAAATAAACCTTCTGCTTTACTGGCTGGCTGAGAGTCATGGTGAACCGCAGGAAGCCGGGGGTGCAGGGCCCTGAGTTCCCCAATACTCCGTGACAACTGGTGGCAGCGGTGGGATCTACTGCACCCCGTGGACGGCGCTTCCTGCAGTAAGTGACTGGGGAGCAGTAAAACGAAGGGGGATTGACGGGGACCAGGCGTACTGAAGAGTGAGAGAGAGACGGTTATTACCCCTGGGAGTGTGTGACCAGCGAGAAGGACTTTTGCAGTAACAGGGTCCCCCGGGGGGATCGCAGCGAGTGGTCCCAGGGGCGGAGGAGTCTGCAGCTCGACCCTGGCTGAGAGGCGGTGACCTCGAGAAGGGCTGGCACACTAGGGGGCCCCCTGGGAACTGTGGGGAGCTGTGAGCACACAGGCCGGTGAGTGGCCAGCAGGAAGATGTATGCCAAGCGGCTTAAGAGCGACCTGGTGGAGCTGTGCAAGCAGAGGCAGCTGCACGTTGGGAGGCTCACCAAAGAACAGCTCATTGCCCAGCTGGAGGCGGAAGATCGCGCGAATGAACTGATCCCTGTGTCTCAGGGAAGCAGCCTGGCAAATGCAGCGCAGGCACCAGTGTCTGTCCCAGCTGGGAGTGGTCAGCCGGCTGCTGAGGGCTTCCCGAGACCCCTCCTTCCTATGCCTAGGGGAAGGGTGGGGAGGAGCCCAGCAAATACCGAAGGCGCCGTGACCCCCCCGGCCAGCAGGGGGTCCCCCCGGCGAAGCCCGCCGGCCAGCAGAGGATCCTCCCGGCGACGTTCGGCATCCGGGGAGCGGAATTGGCTGGAATGGGAGAAAGAGCTAAAACTGAGAGAGCTGGAGGATCGTGAACGACAGAGACAGCATGAACGGGAGGAGAAAGAGAGACAGCATCAGCGTGAACGGGAGGAGAAAGAGAGACAGCATCAGCGTGAAGAGAGACAGAGACAGCATGAACGGGAGGAGAATGAGAGACAGCATCAGCGTGAACGGGAGGAGAAAGAGAGACAGCGTCAGCATGAACTGGAACTGGCGAGATTGAAGGGCAGCGAACCCCCGGCGGCGGTGAGTGAGGGGGGACCCAGGACTGCACGGGGCTTTGATAAGTGCATCATGGCCCCATACAAGGAGGGGGAGGACATGGATGACTTCCTGGAGGCCTTTGAGACGGCCTGCGAGCTGCACCGGGTGGACCCCGCGGACAGACTCCGGGCCCTTACCCCCTTACTGGACCCCAAATCCGTGGCATTGTACCGCCAACTGGGAGAGGCAGAGAAAGGGGACTACGAACTATTCAAAAAGGCCCTGCTACGAGAGTTTGGGCTGACTCCTGAGATGTACCGGGAAAGGTTCCGGAGTCAAGATAAAACCCCTGAAATCTCCTATTTGCAACTAGCCGTCCGCATGGAAAGATACGCCAGCAAGTGGGCTGGTGGGGCCCAGACGAAGGAGGACCTGATTAAACTGCTGGTACTGGAGTAACTGTATGGGCGGTGCCCATCCGACCTGAGGCTGTGGTTGGTGGACAGAAAGCCAGAGAACCCGCGACACGCCGGGCAGCTGGCTGATGAGTTTGTAAAGAGCCGGTCAGGGGGTGGCAGGGAGGAGCCCCAAAGGAACAGGCCCGCCGCGATGCAGAGAGAGAGTCACCCTGGGACCTCCCAAAGGGGGAATATGGGGAATCCCCTCCCACGGGGAAGGCCCAGCATCAGGGACAACCGACCGGCTCGAGGGGACCCACAGGACATGAGCTGCTATTACTGCGGCCGAAGAGGCCACGTTCGGGCCCAGTGCCCCAAGCTCAAGGACAGACTGAGCAGACCGAACCCGCATAGGGTTAACTTGGTAGAGGCCCAGACGGACGAGGGGCAGGCTTCTCACGCAAGAGGGGCTGGCAGCTTATCAACTGCTCAAGAGAGAGAAGGGCCCCAGGCCAGCTCCTCTAGGGGGCTGGATGCCCCAGACTCAGGGTTTTTGGTTTATACGGTGGGCGCGGGGCTGTCCCTCCGGAGAGAGTACCTTGTTCCCCTGGAGGTGGATGGGAGGAAGGTCAATGGATACTGGGATACGGGCGCAGAGGTGACGCTGGCCCGGCCCGAGGTGGTGGCCCCAGATCAGGTGGTGCCCAACTCCTACCTGACCCTGACGGGGGTGGGCGGAACACCAGTCAAAGTGCCCGTGGCAAGGGTACACCTGAAGTGGGGGGCCAAGGAGGGCCCCAAGGATGTGGGGGTACACCCATATTTGCCCACTGAGGTATTGATGGGGGGGGACCTGGAGAACTGGCCAAGCAACCCCCAAAAGGCACTGGTTGTGACCCGCAGTCAGAGCCGGCGAGGGGCCCTGCGCCCTGGCCTTGGGGGGGGTGCCTTGCCTGAGGCGCAGGACCCTAACCTGGTGGGGAGGGAACGCCCAGGGACGCGGCTCAGGGAGGCTGCAGCTTCGGACCCAGCGGGCGAGAAAGAGCAGGTGGCCATCCCCGTCCCAGCTGCTGAGTTCCAGGCCGAGTTACAGAGAGATCCCTCCTTGCGGAAGATAAGGGACCTGGCCGACCTCAATGCGGTACAGACCATGGGACGAGGTGGCCGGAAAAGATTCCTGTGGGAGAAGGGGTTCCTGTACCGAGAATGGGCTCCCCCAGGGAAAATGGAGTCAGGGGGGATCAGGAGGCAGCTGGTGGTACCCCAGAAGTATCGCCGCCAGCTGCTGTGCCGGGCCCATGACATTCCCCTCGCAGGGCACCAGGGAACCTGGCGTACCCAGCAGAGGCTGCTACGGAGCTTTTACTGGCCTGGGGTCTTTGTTACTGTCCGACAGTACTGCGGATCCTGTGACCCCTGTCAGAGGGGGAGGAAGGCCTGGGACAAGGGGAAAACAGCTTTAGGACCCTTGCCCAGCATAAAGGATCCTTTCCGGAGGGAGGCCAAGGTTAAAAGGGCGGCTCTAAACCAAGAGAGCCCAAAGCACAGACCTCCAGACTGGAGCGCTGGGAGAAGACCACAGCCCAGTTGGAGCCCCAGAGGTATGGGGGTGGGAAAAGGGCACAGGCCGCATAAACCTTCCCACATGCGAACTGCGAGTGCCATCAAGCACCCCCGACCTAAGGGGGGGCGTGGAACGGAAGGGGCCTGGTGTAACTCCCACCAAGGAACTGGAGGGATGCGGGGGCATCCATGGGAACGGGGGTAGGTTCGAACTTCCCCAGGTCACTGGCTAAAGTGACCCCGCTCAGTTCGGTCTCGAAGGGGGGAGAGATGTGACGAACTGGGACTGTTCTTGCTGGGGTGTGGGAATGCTGACAGGGGAGTGTGACTAGGATGGTCTGCATCGGGGGATGGGAGCCGGCCCAAGGGAACATACCTGAGCTTGTAACATGAGAACCCAGGAGGGGGTTGAAGGCCAGGTGACTCCGGGGCCCGGGAAACTGAACAAAGGCTGTGGGAGGGGTCGCTGAAGGCAGAGTGCTGGAAGCAGGCTGGAGAGATGGCTGGGAGGCAGAGATGGCTCTGACCCCCCAAGGGGGGTGGGCTGGCATGCCCTGGGACCCCAAGCTGGACCTAACTGAGGGGGGCCCTGTTGTCTGTGCCTGCAAGACCTGTCTTGGACTGTATTCCTGTCATCCAAATAAACCTTCTGCTTTACTGGCTGGCTGAGAGTCATGGTGAACCGCAGGAAGCCGGGGGTGCAGGGCCCTGAGTCCCCCAATACTCCGTGACAGTCACCCAAACCGGGCCTGGGTCTCTGGGGCTGCTGTCCCTGCGTTCCCACATGTCCTCCCACCATCCATCCTTCCACCCATCCTCATACACCTCCTCTACCTATCTAATCTCTCATACCCTCCACTCTTATCTCTACACACGCCCTCTGTCTAGCCATCCACCCATTCATCCCCAGACACCCTCTCTGCTGTCTGTCTCCATATACACCCCTAGAATCATAGAAGATCAGGGTTAGAAGAGACCTCAGGAGGTAACTAGTCCAACCCCCTGCTCAAAGCAGGACCAATTCCCAACTAAATCAAGCCTGACCTTAAAAACCTCTAGGGAAGGAGATTCCACCACCTCCCTAGGTAACCCATTCCAGTGCTTCACCACCCTCCTAGTGAAATAGTGTTTCCTAATATCCAACCTAGACCTCCCCCACTGCAACTTGAGACCATTGCTCCTTGTTCTGTCGTCTGCTACCGCTGAGAACAGTCTAGATCCATCCTCTTTGGAACCCCCTTTCAGGTAGTTGAAGGCTGCTGTCCAATCCCCCCTTACCCTTCTCGTCTCTCAGACTAAATAACCCCAGTTCCCTCAACCTTGCCCCAGCCCCCTAATCATTTTTGTTGCTCTCCACTGGACTCTCTCCAATTTATCCACATCCCTTTTGTAGGGGGGGGACGACCAAAACTGGATGCAATACTCTCCAGTGCCAAATAGAGGGGAATCAGGGCCGGCTCCAGGGTTTTGGCCGCCCCAAGCAGCCAAAACAAAACGAAACAAAAAGCCGCGATCGCGATCTGCGGCGGCAATTCGGCGGGATGTCCTTCACTCCCAGGCGGAGTGAGGGACCCTCCGCCGAATTGCCACCGAATACCTGGACCCACCGCCCCTCTCCGGAGCGGCCGCCCCAAGCACCTGCTTAAGAAGCTGGTGCCTGGAACCGGCCCTGAGGGGAATAATCACTTCCCTCGATCTGCTGGCAATGCTCCTGCTAAGACAGCCCAATATGTCATTGGCCTTCTTGGCAATGAGGGCACACTGCTGACTCATATCCAGCTTCTCATCCACTGTGACCCCCTAGGTCCTTTTCTGCAGAACTGCCACTTAGCAAGTCGGTCCCCAGTCTGTAGCAGTGAATGGGATTCTTCCTTCCTAAGTGCAGGACTCTGCACTTGTCCTTGTTGAACCTCATCAGGTTTTTTTTGGCTCAATCCTCCAGTTTGTCTAGGTCACTCTGTATCCTGTCCCTATCCTCCAGTGTATCTACCACGCCTCCTAGTTTAGTGTCATCTGCAAACTTGCTGAAGGTGCAGTCCACACCATCCTCCAGATCATTAATGAAGATACTGAACAAAACCGGCCCCAGGACCGACCCTTGGGGCACTCCACTTGAAACCAGCTGCCAACTAGACATGGAGCCATTGATCACTACCCGCTGAGCCTGACGATCTAGCCAGCTTTCTATCCACCTTACAGTCCATTCATCCAAGCCTTACTTTAACTTGCTGGCAAGAATACTGTGGGAGACCGTATCAAAAGCTTTGCTAAAGTCAAGAAATAACACGTCCACTGCTTTCCCCTCATCCACAGAGCCAGTTATCTCCTCATAGAAGGCAATCAGGTTGGTCAGGCAGGACTTGCCCTTGGTGAATCCATGTTGACTGTTCCTGACAGGGCCGGCTCCAGGCACCAGCTTGGCAAGCAGGTGCTTGGGGCGGCCGCTCCGGAGAGGGGCGGCAGGTCCAGCTATTCGGCGGCAATTCGGCGGACGGTCCCTCACTCCCGCTCGGAGCGAAGGACCTCCCGCCAAAGTGCAGCCGCAGATCGCGATCGCGGCTTTTTTTTTTTGGCTGCTTGGGGCGGACAAAACCCTGGAGCCGGCCCTGGTTCCTGATCACTTTCCTCTCCTCCAAGTGCTTCAAAATGGATTCCTTGAGGACCTGCTCCATGATTTTGTCGGGGACTGAAGTAAAGCTGACAGGTCTGTAGTTCCCCGGGTTCTCTTTCTTCCCCTTTTTAAAGATGGGCACTACATTAGCCTTTTTCCAATCGTCCGGGATCTCCCCCGATCGCCAGGAGTTTTCAAAGATAATGGCTAATGGCTCTGCAATCACATCCGCCAATTCCCTTAGCACCCTCGGATGCAGCGCATCCGGCCCCATGGACTTGTGCACGTCCAGTTTTTCTAAATAGTCCTGAACCACTTCTTTCTCCACAGGGGGCTGGTCACCTTCTCCCCATATTGTGCTGCCCAGTGCAGCAGTCTGGGAGCTGACCTTGTCTGGGAAGACCGAGGCAAAAAAAGCATTGAGTACATTAGCTTTTTCCACATCCTCGGTCACTAGGTTGCCTCCCTCATTCAGTAAGGGGCCCACACTTTCCGTCTGTCTGTCTGCCTAGGTTCTGATCTTGGTTCTCTTCGCCGCCCGGTTCCACACATGACAGGTGTCGGTCAGGTGACTTGGTGCATGACTAGAAGGTGCCCAGATACCGCGGTGATGGGCTGGGACAAGAGCTGGTAGGGAAGAGGCCTGTCGAATCCTCTCCCAGCCCGAGGCAGAGCTGGAGAGCCCGTGGAAAAGAGGCTGCGGCTGGGGATTTCTGGCTGCCTACCCATCCCCTGCCCCGACTCCCCACCCGGCTCAGAATCGCTGGGCTGGTGGGCGGGTCTCTCCGGGGCCTGGCTCCACCGGCCGGCCCGGCTGCCCCCTCCCTGTGGGGACTTTGCACTGCGCGGCGGGGGCCTCCCAGTGACTGGGTCTCTGCGGGGCTTTCCCCTGGCGCCCTGGGCGGGCGAGACGGCAGGGCAGGGCGCTGAGCCTGGCTCTCCCTTCCCTTCCAGCTCCTGCGCCAACGAAATCCTGGGCCTGAAGTTGCCGTCGGAGCCGGTGCTGAACGCCAACACCGTGTGCCTGACGCTGCCCGGCCTGACGCGGCGCCAGCTGGAGGTGTGTGTCCGCCACCCCGATGTGACGGCCTCCGCCATCCAGGGCATGCAGATCGCTATCCACGAGTGCCAGCACCAGTTCCGGGACCAGCGCTGGAACTGCTCCAGCCTGGAGACCAAGAACAAGATCCCCTACGAGAGCCTCATCTTCAGCCGAGGTAAGGGCCGGGGCGCCCGCCCCCTCCGCCCCCTGGGCACGCTGCGCCCTCCCCGCCGCTACGCCCGGGGCAGGTCCTGCGCCGGGCACCCTGCGGCCTCGGAGTGAGCTGCCCAGGCCGGGAGCTACAGAGCCAGTGGGAACCGCAGGGGGGTGGCTGGGTACTGCAGCCCCACTTCGGAATCCCTTTTATATTCCGACAGCCGAGGCTTGTTTCTTCTCAAAACCCCTCTCCCGAGCCCCATGCCCGCCCCGCGCCTGCCCCAAGCGTCTCTCCGAGCCCCAGCCCCATTTGTGCGCCCCTCACTCCGGCAGAGCTCTCTCGGGCCCCGGGGCCAGCGGGCTTTGTCTCAGGAAGCGCCTCGCTCGCCTCAGAAATGCAGCCAGCTCTGGGGTGGGAGGTGGCAGGCGGCCAGCAGCAGCGCCGCAGGACAGGATGTGAACGAGGAAAGGAGGGGATTTGGGGGGACCGGATGTGATCCTCCCCGGCAGTGGGGTGACCACCCCAACTCCTCACGTCCAGGTTCGGTTCCTGCAAGTCTGTACCTAGCAGGTCTCAGGGATCCCCCCGGCATCCGACTCCCTGCTCTGGGATCGCCCCCCATGAATCGGTCCCAGCTCCGGGACAGACGCCTCCCTCTGTGACCCGACCCCCACCACAGCCAGCCGTCCCGCGGGAACAGTCCCTTGTCCCGTGGGGGGAGCCAGACCCGGGCTGTGGAAGTCCGGGCCCAGACCCGCTCCGGGAGAGCCCCTGTGGCGCTCGGCCCGCTCAGCTCTCCCTGGTTTCAGGGCAGGGTGCTGGGCTCGCTCACGGGCAATGCCCCCGCCTTGCCCGGCCTCCAGACAGCTCTCTCCAGGTCCGAGGCCCCTGCATCGCCGAAGCCGGCCCAGCCCAGTAGCCTCAGGGGGTCAGAGCCCCCCCCGCCCCCAGCGGCGCACGGCTCCTGCTCCGTCAGACACACCCCCGGCTGGGGCGCGCTGGGCCGCGGCGGAGCCCGATTCCCACCCACGGGAGAGACTCTGATGTGCAAAGCCCCCAGAAAACGACGCGCGGGCACGGTTGCATTAGTGGGAACTACCCCAGGCCCGGGACTACAGGGGCTCTCGAGGCCGGGAGAGCGGGAAAGACTCGGCTAATGAATGTAGAGCCGGAGCGCTGAAAACCCCCCTGGCGCGAGCAGCGCTCACTCGCGCCAGTAGGTTCGCTGTCTCCACGGGGAGACTGAGCCCGGGTGGGAGGAATCCGGATTAGATCCGGTTTATTCACAACGCAACGCTGAGGAACCCAAATGTCATCACAGATCTGTAGCTAACCTGAGGGCCCAACCCCCCATTGTGGGCGGCTCACTCCCCACAGGGCAGCCAGGGCGGTTTCCTCCGACCAAAGGACCCGTGCTGCGGGGTGGAGCGCCCTGGCAGGACGGGGGATGTTCCCGCTGAGACGAGGCAGTGTCGTGCCAAACACTGGCTGCTTAGTGCTTCGTTCGCAGCCTCCTCGGGCATCCCCAGACCCGTCAGTAACACCCGCCGGCCTGTTTGCGGCTCTCTTGGGCAGCGGTTCAGAGTGACAGGAACGGAGCTGGCCCGGGGCGAGCCGGCAAGTTGTGGGCCCTGGCTCTAACCCAGGAGGGGGGAGGCAAGTGGGGCAATTTGCCCCAGGCCCCCGCCCTGTAGGGGCCCCACGAGACTATAGTATTGTAACTTTTTTTATGTAAGGGCCCCCGAAATTGGTTTGTCCCAGGCCCCCTGAATCCTCTGGGCGGCCCTGCCCAGGAGGGCAATTCCTAGCTGCGGATTTGCAATGACTTTGACCTCGGCCCACTTGTAGCATTGACGCTGGGGCATGTTATTGTCGGGTTTGGGGTGGGGCCTAAACGGGCGGTTCTCAGCGTCCCAACGAGCCCCGAATCCTGCCCTGCTCGGAGGGGGCTGGGACTTGGGAAATAGACGGAGAATCTGTTGCGCCCACTGGCTCCCGTGGGAGTCATTGGATCGGGAGGGAACCTGGCCAAGCGCCTCAGAAGTGACCAGTTCTTTGGGGTGCCCAACCGGAGACCCCCTTGGGGGGCCCTGGACCTGCCCGCTGATAATCGGGGCAGCGGGAGCCCAATCACCGGAGAAAGACGCCAGGAAACCATCCTGCCCCAAGTCCTGGCTCTCAGCCCACTGACTTGGCCACACGCCCCACCTGGCCAGGGGCTGTGCGCGGGGCGGGCCAGACCCACGCTCTGGTCTCCGCAACTTTCTGCTGCGGCCTCTGACTTCAGACTTCTCCCAACCCGGCGGACCCGCCCCGGGGACCTGAGCGGGCAGGACAGCGCAGGAGCGTCCTCTACAAGCCAGGGCGGGAATGGCCACGGGTCTCCCAGTGCGGGGAGTGCGCGCTGGGGCAGAGGGCGGGCACGCAAACCACGGCCGGGAGCTAAGAGCCAGGGCGCACGGTAGCCGGCCCTGCCAGGTGGGCTCGCTGGCCTGGCGGGTTTCCAAGCGGCTCCGAACTCCGCTTTGCAAACAAACCAACCGGCCGTGAGAGCAGGGGCGCTAATGGCCTCCCCCGGGCCCCCGCAGAGCGGCCCGCGGGCTCTGTGCCGCTGGCGCTAATGCGCGCGGCTCCCCGGGGCCCGGCTCCCGCTCCACGCGCTGCCCCCGGGATCTCCAGGCGCCCGCGGGCTGGTTGCTCGTAACCCGAAGTGACAGAGCCCTTGAATCTTTCATCGCGTTCCCGCTGCCGCCATCAGCTCCGAGCGTGCGCCTCCCTCCCTCCCTCTGAATTATTTGTGGGGGCCGCTCCGGCGCCTCGCTCGCTCCGAGTCCGGCCGCCCGGGGGGAGTCAGGGAAGTGGATCGGCGGAAGAGCCTCGCCAACGAACAGCTGCGAACGACCCCCCTGGCCCTAAACCCCCCCCTCGCTCGGCTCAAACGCGGGGTTTGGGCACAAGCGCCAGGTGAACAGCCGCGGCCCGGTCCTCCTGGCCACAGGCGCCGATGGGGTCTCTCTATTGCACCCGGCATCCAACGCCTCTGTCCATGGGAATGCAGCCCCCTCCGGGGTGGGACGCTGCCGCGCCCAGCAGCGCCACACAACAGTTTAGGACAGGAAGTGACGCTCCGGGCTGTGTTCAGTAGACACTGGGGTTTTAGGGAGAGGAATAAACCACCTGAGCCGAAAAACCAAGGAGTCCGGTGGCACCTTCAAGACGAACAGATTTATTTGGGCATAAGTTTTCCTGGGTATCAAACCCACTTCTCCACGCATCTGAAGAAGAGGGTTTTTACCCACGAAAGCTTATACCCAAATCAATCTGTTCGTCTTGAAGGTGCCACCGGACTCCTCCTTGTTTTTGTGGCTACAGACTAACCCGGCTGCCCCCCGATACTTGGCACCTGAGGCGGGCACTGGCAGCTGCACCTGGCGTCTTACCAAGGGAATCCTGGGCTCTCGAGTGACCCCACGTGGGCAGCACCTGGGGTTTTACGTCTCCCCAAGGAGATGGCACCTCCACTGGCATGGCACCCTTAGCACCTCCGGGGGCCTGGCCGGGATGCACAAGGGGTTTTCCTGGGGAGATCTCCCGTCCGAGGGCTGGCCAGACTCAGCTCTGCAGAAGCTGCGAGATCACAGCCTGAGGCGAGTGAGTGGCTAGCAAACGTCCAGGGCCTCCCGTCCGGGCTCGCCCGCCTCCCGTCTCCCTCTTTCTAACCTCAGCCAGCCCCCGGCACCAGGCACGCTCCTCCCCAGCTCCCGTCCAGGCCTCCGCCCCTTGCTGAATCTCCCCACGGCTGGGTCTTAGCAGCTCTGGCCCTGTGTCCGCTGGGCCTTGGCCTGCCCATTCCTCAAACCCCAGCCACACCAGGGCTTCCTGGGCTGGGAGAGACGCCCTCTCCGGGGCACCAGGCAGCACCGAGCAGTCGGCCGGGCCCACTGAGACTCGTGCGGGTGCCAGGAGAGCTGCTGGGAAGAACGTTGTTTGAGATACAGGTGAGGAGCTAGTGGGGTCTGCTGGCTTCTTGGGACAGGTTTCTCCCAGTCAACCCCTGGCCCAGCCGTTCTCACCCAGCCATACCAGTGGCATTTCTAGGGTACAGCCAGCAGGTCCGGGAGTGGTCTCCTCCCGCAGGGCACGTTCCAGCCAAGGGGTTATTTCAGGGAAGGCACGTCTCACCAGGCCTGATACAGAGGGGGTTTTGTGAGGCAGGCCGGGGGCTCGGGGGTGCCAGAGCCAGGCAGGCGGGGGCAATATCGGCTATACACTGTAACGATGACTGCAGATAGCTTCTCCATCGGCACAGGGTGCTCTGCCTGCAGAGCGCGGCCCTGCTCATGGGCCTACGCGGGACAGACCTGGTCCGTCAGCCTCGTGCCAGGCAACGCTCGCCCCCTCGACAGGCGCGTCGCCACCGGTTGTTGCGGGTGTCTAGGTAGAGCAGCCACCCTCCATTTCTTTACGGGTAGCTGGGCTGGAGTCGGGTGCGCACGGCCATTCTCCGCCCCATGCAGGAGACAGCGCAGGCATGACATTCTCTGCTAATTGAAGTCTCTAAACCACAGGATTTGGGGACTTCAACAGCAGAGTCAAGGGAAAGGGTAGGGACGGCTTTGTGGCCTGCGTCATGCAGGAGGTCAGACTAGATGATCATGTTGGTCCCTTCTGATCTTAAAGTCTATGAGTCTATGAGACAGGGGCACGGGAGGCCCCAGCTGAGATCGGGGCCCCGTGGGGCTGTGTGCTGCAGAGGATCCCAGAGGATTTAGGTGCCTAAAGATGCTGACTGGCACCTGGGAGGATGTTCAGAGGGTCAAGGCAAGTTTGGTGCCTAATTCCCATAGATTTAAAAAATGCCTGTAGGCCCTTTTCCAAATCCCACCTATCTGCCTCTCTGGGCACCTCAATCCCTTGTCCCTTAATGCTCACCCTAAAGAACTTAAAATCCAACTAGGCAGGACACAGGGAAAGGGCAGCACAGAGAGGGTGCGCTCGGTGGTCTCCTGAGCCCCGCTGCAGCCCCCTAGCCACTTGGGCCTGGCTCCACAGAGGTATTTAGGCTCCTCCTTTCCACTGAAAGGTGCCTAGGGGTCATTGTGGATCTGGGCCTGACCACCCTGAAAACAAGCAAGCCGCCCCGGGCTGTCATTCCCGTCACTGCGACTGGACTGGCAGTGGAGAGCGGCCGCATTCTCAGAGCGGCGCGTTCGGAAGCTGCATGGAGGCAAGTTCCAATCTGCATGGAGGAATTTTGTGTCTGGCGTGTTGCCACGGCCTGGTAGGTTCACCTGCAGTTTAATTAGGAAAAGAGGGAGGGGAAGGGAAGAGGAGAGAGAACAGGAAACATGTTGCAACTGGCAGCATCCCCGGTCCTCAGAGGAGCCCGGCACCCGCTCTGCCCCTTTGCGTGGGCAGAACTCCTGGAGCGGGGTAGTTTTTGGAAGGCCATTGGCGCGGCCCTGCTGACACCATGCGATGGGCAGGGTCTGGAGGTTTGGCTGAGCGCCCCAATTCCTAGGAACTTCCAGGAGCCTCCTGAACCAGTCAAACCAGACCAGAAATCCCAGGCGATTTGGGAGAGGTCCAGTGTTTGCTGTGTCAGGCTGGGAACGGCACCGATCAGCCGTTCCCAGCCAGGTCCCAGGAGCATGGCGAGCTGGTACCAGGAAAGGTGATGGGAAAACCTCAGCGGAAATTGCTCCAAACTCAAAAAACTGGCCGGGGTTCAATGGCAGGTTCTGGTTGGTTCTGATGGTGGCCTAGAAAGAACCACAGCCTGTTAATGGGGAGAGGTGACTGCATGACTTCAGCTCTCCATCCAACTCCACTTGGCCCACACCATGATGGTGTCGACACCAGCAGGAGGTCTAGGTCCCATCATGCAACACTCTAGTTTGACCCAAACAGGCCACATTGCATGCTGGGATTGTAGTCTCTACAGAGTCTGCTTCCACATTAAAGAGGAAGGCAGCAGTAATTGGCTCAGTTTAATGCAAATTAATTAGTGTGACCTTTTTATAAGTACATCAGACGCAGGAAGCCAGCCAAACAATCAGTGGGGTCACTGGACAATCGAGGGGCTAACGGAGCACTCAAGGAAGACAAGGCCATTGTGAAGAAGCTAAATGCATTATTTGCATCAGTCTTCACTGCCAACTTTGTGAGGAAGATTTTGAGCCATTCTTGTTAGGGACAAATCTGAGGCACTGTCCCACATTGGGGTGTCAGTGGAGAAGGTTTTTGAACAAATCAATAAATTAAACAGCAATAAGTGACCAGGACCAGATGGTATCACCCAAGAGTTCTGAAGAAACTCAGATATGAAATTGCAGAACTAGTAACTGTGGTGTGGAACCTATTGCTTAAATCAGCCTCTGCACCGGATGATTGGAGGATCGCTAATGTGACACCAATTTTTTAAAAAGGCTCCAGAGGCGATCCCAGCAATTACAGGCCGGTAAGCCTGATTTCAATACCAGGCAAACTGGTTGAAACTATAGTAAAGAACAGAATTATCAGACACGTAGATGAACACAATATGTTGGGGAAGAGTCAACATGGTCTGTGTCAAGGGAAATCACGCCTCACCAATCTATTAGAATTCTTTGAGGGTGTCAACAAGCATGTGGACAGGGGTGATCCAGTTAATATTATATACCTGGACTTTCAGAAAGCCTTTGAGGTGGTCCCTCACCAAAGGCTCTGAAACAAAGTAAACTGTCATGGGATAAGAGGGAAGGTCCTCTCATGGGTCAGGAACTGGTTAAAAAACAAGAAACAAAAAGTAGGAATAAATGGTCAGTTTTCACAATTGAAAGTGGTAAATAGCGAGGTCTCCCAGGGATCTGTATGGGGTCCTGTGCTATTCAACATACTCATAAATGATCTGGAAAAGGGGGTAAACAGTGAGGTGGCAGTTTGCAGATGATACAGAAGTACTCAGGATAGTTAAGTTCAAAACTGACTGCAAAGAGTTACAAAAGGATCTCACAAAACTGGGTGACTGAGCAACAAAATGGCAGATGAAATTCAATGTTGATAAATGCAAAGCAATGGACATTGGAAAACATAATCCCAACTATACATACAAAATGCTGGGGTCTAAATTAGCTGTTACCACTCAAGAGAGAGATCTTGGAGTCCGTGTGGATAGTTCTCTGAAAACATCCACTCCATGTGTAGCGGCTGTCAGAAAAGCGAACAGAATGTTAGAAACCATTAGGAAAAGGATAGATAATAAGAGAAAATATCATACTGCCACTATAGAAATCCGTGGTACATCCACACCTTGACTTCTGGTTGCATCATCTAAAAAAGAAATTAGAATTGGAAAAGGTGCAGAGAGGGGCCGCAAACATGATTAAAGGTTTGGAACAGCTTCTATATGAGGAGAGATTAAAAAGACTGGAACTGTTCAGCTTGGAAAAGAGACGACTAAGAGGGGATCTGATAGAGGTCTATAAAACCATCACTGGTGTGGAGAAAGTGAATAGGAAGTTTAATTTACCCCTTCACATAACACAAGAACCAGGGGTCACCCAATGAAATTAATAGGCAGCAGGTTTAAAACCAACTGAAGGAAGTATTTCTTCAAACAATGCACAGTCAATCTGTGGAACTCCTTGCCAGGAGATGTTGTGGAGTATAACTGGATTCAAAATAATTAGATAAGTTCATAGAAGTCCATCAATGTTGTTAGCCGGCTGGTCAGGGATGCAACCCCCTGCTCTGGGTGTCCCTAAACCTCTGACTGCCAGGAGCTGGGACTGGCCAATAGGGGATGGATTGGTCGATAATTGCCCTGTTCTCATTGTTCCCTCTGAGGCACCTGGCATTGGCCACTGTTGGCAGACAGGACACTGGGCTGGATGGACCATTGGTCTGACCCAGTCTGGCCGTTCTTACGTTCTCCTGGTAAACTGTCAACACTCTCATGGTTGGGTCCAGTTTGGGCAGCCCCTAGTGTACATGAAGCCTGCACAGATGAATTCTCCCAAGCGTGAAAAGCCACACTGGAATCTGAGCTGCAGCTGGGGCTGGTGTTTTCAGAATTGCTGTCAGATAGCGCCTGGTTCAGCAAGGTCTTTGCGCCTGTGCACATGGAAGTCGATGGGCCTGGCTGGGTCAGAGCTGTTGTGTTCTGTTGCAGTGGCCTGGGGAAGTTGACTTTCCCATGGCCTCTCTAATAGCGCCAGAGTCTGTGTAGGCTAGCGCTGTAACATCCTCTGTCGTCCCAGGAGGGCTCTGGTGACCCAGGCTGTGCCGCCGCGTTGCAGCGTGTCCCTGGGGCAGGTTTATTCGTGCTCTCCTGCGCCAGCCACGGATGGGCTTCTGGGAAGTGCCTCTGCTAAGAGACAGGAAGTGACTGTGGCCGTTGCCTGCAACTGTACCGCTCCCTGTTTCTGACCCCTGGTGGGTTCGAATGTCAGACAACGCTTAAAACAGTCCCGTGCTCTCATCAGAACTGCAGTGCTTAGCGACGACCAGACCGAGGGTGCCCAAGAGTTCCCATGCTCACACCCCCTTTTTTCAGTTGCCCCAAACTTTCCCCTTTTGGCCTGCAATTTTTTCAGGTTTGGGCTCCATCCAAGCGTGAATCTTTTTGGAAAGTTTGAGCAAAACTAGGCCCGTCGTTACTGAGAACAGGTGGGGAGGGAGAGACGTGGCCTGCTTGTAAATGGCCGATATCACCACCGTTTTGAACGGCTCTTCCTCTGAAGCCAGTGGAGCTAGAAAAGGAGGGTTTGGAAGAGAACTAGGCCTGAGGGAGGAGAAGTACATGATGTGCTGGTGAATATCGTCCTTGATTAGGCTGGCTTGAAAGGGTTAAAAATAAATCATTGTTTGCAGATGCACTGGAGTTCATTTGCTAAGAACAGTGATGGTGCTTTGCTTTGTAACAACTGTTACAGTGTTCTCTGCAAGGAGAACTTCACAGCAGGCACCTGCGTGGCTGCGAAGTGAAAAACTTCCCACTGTTAAGCTTGGGCACTGAAAGAGGGAGGGCCCCAGGGCGCGAGTTTGTCAGACCTTAGTGGAGAGGCAGGGAGTGGATTCTGATTGCTTTTAAGCAGCAGCGCTTCGTTAATTTGACACCAGCGAATTTTAAAAATGAACGCACAAATCGGCAGCGTGGCGTTCTGTGAAGGGTTCACAGCTGCAGTTTGTTTCCATCTCATAAGATCATAGTGGCTTGCTAAGCAGACGGCAATGAATCATTGAAAAGCCACCAGGCTTTGGGAAGCTTGCTAAGTACCCGAGAAATACACCAGGGAACATTTTCACTCGCGCGCTGGCAATCAAACCGCGGGCGGCAATCAAAGCAGCTTCACCTCGAATGGCACAACCGTGACTGGCAAATCAGATGGGCCGAGTTGCAGCTCCGCAGATCGGTGCCCCACCATGTATTTTGCAGCCACAGACGTGGCCAGGGCCGAGATAGGGCCTGTCATGTCTGCAAACAGAGAGAGCAAGTCTCTGGCCAGGTGGAAAGACGCTCGTGCCAGCTACCCTGGTCCCAGGCTCAGGCCAGAGCTGCTGCAACACTTTTCACCGAAAAACATTTTCCGACAAAAACCCTGGACGTTTTGGACACCCCCGTCCCAACCTCGTTTGGATCAACAATGGTCAGTGTGGTGGTTGAAAAACCCAAAGCCCAAAAAGCAAAAAAAGCAACAACAAAAAAGGTTTTAGGTTTTTCAACAAGAACCTGAAATATTGCAGCAAAAATGAAGAATATCCATTTGTGTCACAACATTTCTCACGGGGGGAAGAAATCTTTTCCCAGGTGGCTCGGCTCCAGGCTGAGGAGACTCGATGAGAAAAGTCAACAGGACCCTCCTGCTTCTGCCCAGTAGCTTTTGCCTCTGAAGCAGAGGTGCTGGCACTCGGGGTGCTGGGGGGCCGCCGCACCCCCGGCTTGAAGCGATTTCCATCATGCCCAGGGTTTACAATTTGGTTCAATGGCTCACAGCACCCCCACTATACAAATGGTTCCAGCCCCCGATCTGAAGCAGCTTTTATTAACGGTCCCCACTCTGCACCCCAGATCTGCTGCCTGCAGAGATGCCCAGCCCGTGCTGCTGGGGGCGGGGGGGGGCAGTCTGATGACGCTGTTGCCGGAGTTCTCCGTTCACGGAGCTCTTTGACATCCAGCTGGAGCGGCTCCGCCAGCAGCCGTGTGCTCGCTGCAGGCTGGGGCTGGCGCGGGGCGAGCTTTCCAGCTGGGCATCGCTTTGACAGGCCGTTTCGGGGCCTTGTGGGAGCTGGCTCAGCTGGGGGGGCTGCAGGAACATGCTGTTTGCTCTCAGGTTCTCCCCACGTCTTGGCCCTCGCCAGACCCCTTGGAAGGGGAGAAGATGGGGGGGGGGGTTAGCATGGGAGCGCTGGCTCCTTGGGAGCTGACCCGGCACGAGGGGCCGATCCTGGACCCTTGTCCTCGCACAGCAGCCCTCTGGGAACCGGGATTCCTGGGGCTGCAAGACGGAGCCCTTAGACGGTCCTGCCCCTGTTTCTCTTTTAGCCTCTGTTTAGAAGCCAGCCCTGTCCCCGCTCCCGCCCGCTGCTCTGATACCAGCCCCCCCTCCCCAGAGCTCCCTTCACTCGGTCGACATTCTCCTGGCAGTGAGTGCGAAGGGGCCTGATCCTGGGCTCCATGCTCTGTTTTGACTCTGGCTCCAGACGGATTACGTCTGCGGCCCCGTCGGAATCCCCAACAAAGCCCCGGCCCCCGTACAGCCCCTGGCCCCATACAGCCCCCAGCCCCGTACAGTCCCCAGCTCCATACAGCCCCCGGCCCCGTACAGCCCCCGGCCCCCATACAGCCCCCAGCCCCGGTACAGTCCCCAGCCGTACAGCCCCCAGCTCCATACAGCCCCCAGCTCCATACAGCCCCTGTCCCCCATACAGCCCCTGGCCACCGTACAGCCCCTGGCCACCGTACAGCCCCTGGCCCCATACAGCCCCCAGCCCCGGTACAGTCCCCAGCCACCGTACAGCCCCCGGCCCTGTACAGCCCCCGGCCCCATACAGCCCCTGGCCACCGTACAGCCCCCGGCCCCGTACAGCCCCCGGCCCCATACAGCCCCCGGCCACCGTACAGCCCCCAGCTCCATACAGCCCCCGGCCCCCGTACAGTCCCCAGCCACCGTACAGCCCCCAGCTCCATACAGCCCCTGGCCACCGTACAGCCCCCGGCCCCGTACAGCCCCCGGCCCCGTACAGCCCCTGGCCCCGCACAGCCCCCGGCCCCCGTACAGCCCCTGGCCACCGTACAGCCCCCAGCCCCGTACAGCCCCCGGCCCCGTACAGCCCCCGGCCCCGTACAGCCCCTGGCCCCACACAGCCCCCAGCTCCATACAGCCCCCGGCCCCCGTACAGCCCCTGGCCCCGCACAGCCCCCAGCCCCGTACAGCCCCCGGCCCCGTACAGCCCCCGACCCCGTACAGCCCCTGGCCCCGCACAGCCCCCAGCTCCATACAGCCCCCGGCCCCCGTACAGCCCCTGGCCCCCGTACAGCCCCCAGCTCCTGTACAGCCCCTGTCCCCCATACAGTCCCTGGCCCCGTACAGCCCCCGACCCCGTACAGCCCCCGGCTCTGTACAGCCCCCGGCTCCATACAGCCCCAGCCCCCGTACAGTCCCCGGCCCCGTACAGCCCCCGGCTCTGTACAGCCCCCGGCCCCCAGGCCAATGGGAAAGATGCTGCTGGAGGCCAAAGGACGGAGACACATCACGCACTGGCCCCTCCTGCCCCAGCTCTCGCCGTGCGCCCATGGTGTATGGCACATCCACGGGGTGGTTCTTTCCCTGCCAGTGGAAGCAGCCCGGGGGCACCGCTGGATTCACACACTCGCTGGGAGCTCTTGCCCCAGCTCTCAGGCAGAGCAGGGTGACTGGTCAGGGGGGCTCTGGGGCTGCCCTGGGCAGACAGGGAAGAATTGGTAGGGGAAGTAGAAGTGGGTGGCAACCAGGGCAGCAGTGACCATGAGATGGTCGAGTTCAGGATCCTGACACAAGGAAGAAAGGAGAGCAGCAGAATACGGACCCTGGACTTCAGAAAAGCAGACTGACTCCCTCAGGGAACAGATGGGCAGGATCCCCTGGGAGAATAATATGAGGGGCAAAGGGGTCCAGGAGAGCTGGCTGTATTTTAAAGAAGCCTTATTGCGGTTGCAGGAACAAACCATCCCGATGTGTAGAAAGAATAGTAAATATGGCCGGCGACCAGCTTGGCTTAACAGAGAAATCTTCGGTGAGCTTAAACTCAAAAATGAAGCTTACAAGAAGTGGAAACTTGGACAGATGACTAGGGAGGAGTATAAAAATATTGCTGGAGCATGCAGGAGTGAATCAGGAAGGCCAAATCACACTTGGAGTTGCAGCTAGCAAGAGATGTTAAGAGTAACAAGAAGGGTTTCTTCAGGTATGTTAGCAACAAGAAGAAAGTCAAGGAAAGTGTGGGCCCCTTACTGAATGAGGGAGGCAACCTAGTGACCGAGGATGTGGAAAAAGCTAATGTACTCAATGATTTTTTTGCCCCTGTCTTCACGAACAAAGTCAGCTCCCAGACTACTGCACTGGGCAACAGAGCTTGGGGAGGAGGTGACCAGCCCTCTGTGGAGAAAGAACAGGTTAAGGACTATTTAGAAAAGCTGGACGAGCTCAAGTCCATGGGGCCGGATGCGCTGCATCCGAGGTGTAAAGGAGTTGGTGGATGTGATTGCAGAGCCATTGGCCATTATCTTTGAAAACTCATGGCGATCGGGGGAGGTCCCGGATGACTGGAAAAAGGGCAATGTAGTGCCCATCTTTTAAAAAGGGAAGGAGGAGAATCCGGGGAACCACAGACCTGTCAGCCTCACCTCAGTCCCTGGAAAAAAACATTTTGAAGCACTTGGAGGAGAGGAAAGTGATCAGGAACTGTCGGCATGGATTCACCAAGGGCAAGTCATGCCTGACTAACCTAATTGCCTTCTATGAGGAGATAACTGGCTCTGTGGATGAGGGGAAAGCAGTGGATGTGTTATTCCTTGACTTTAGCAAAGCTTTTGATACAGTCTCCCACAGTATTCTTGCCAGCAAGTTAAAGAAGTATGGGCTGGATGAATGGACTATAAGGTAGATAGAAAGCTGGCTAGATCGTCAGGCTCAGCGGGTAGTGATCAATGGCTCCATGTCTAGTTGGCAGCCGGTTTCAAGCGGAGTGCCCCAAGGGTCGGTCCTGGGGCCGGTTTTGTTCAATATCTTCATTAATGATCTGGAGGATGGCGTGGACTGCACTCTCAGCAAGTTTGCAGCTGACACTAAACTGGGAGGAGTGGTAGATACGCTAGAGGGTAGGGACAGGATACAGAGTGACTTAGACAAATTAGAGGATTGGGCCAAAAGAAATCTGATGAGGTTCAACAAGGACAAGTGCAGAGTCCTGCACTTAGGACGGAAGAATCCCATGCAGGGCCAGCTCCAGGGTTTTTGCCACCCCAAGCGGCCGGAAAAAAAAAAAAGCCGTGATCGCGACGGCGGCACTTCAGCGGCAGCTCCACTGCGCCGCTTTCTTCTTTGACGGCAGGGCCTTCCCTCCGAGAGGGATTGAGGGACCCGCTGCTGAATTGCCGCTGAAGAGCCCGAAGTGCCGCCCCTTCCCCTTCCCCTGCTTGCTGAGCTGGTGCCTGGAGCCGGCCCTGATCCCAGGCACTGCTACAGGCTGGGGACTGAGTGGCTAGGCAGCAGTTCTGCAGAAAAGGACCTAGAGGGTCACAGTGGAGGAGAAGCTGGATATGAGTCAGCAGTGTGCCCTCATTGCCAAGAAGGCTAACGGCATATTGGGCTGCATTAGTAGGAGCATTGCCAGCAGATTGAGGGACGTGATCATTCCCCTCTATTCGGCACTAGTGAGGCCACATCTGGAGTATTGTGTCCAATTTTGGTCCCCCCCAGTACAGAAGGGATCTGGATAAATTGGGGAGAGTCCAGTGGAGGGCAATGAAAATGATTAGGGGGCTGGAGCACATGACTTATGAGGAGAGGCTGAGGGAACTCGGATTGTTTAGTCTGCAGAAGAGAAGAATGAGGGGGGATTTGATAGCTGCTTTCAACTACCTGAAGGGGGTTCCAAAGAGGATGGATCTAGACTGTTCTCAGTGGTGGCAGATGACAGAACAAGGAGCAATGGTCTCAAGTTGCAGTGGGGGAGGTTTAGGTTGGATATTAGGAAACACTATTTCACTAGGAGGGTGGTGAAGCACTGGAATGGGTTCCCTAGGGAGGTGGTGGAATCTCCATCCTTAGAGGTGTTTAAGGCCCGGCTTGACAAAGCCCTGGCTGGGATGATTTAGTTGGGGTTGGTCCTGCTTTGAGCCGGGGGTTGGACTAGATACCTCCTGAGGTCCCTTCCAACCCTGATATTCTATGATTCTATGACACCCTGGGGGGCATGGAGCAAGGCATCGAGTTGGGAGTTGCTGGTTAAGACCAAGGCTGCCTTCCACTTCCCCCCTCCACCCCCCCAGGGTGAGCTGCAGGGGGCAGAAGGCTGGCATGGGGATTGAGCCAGGGAGGCCCAGTCCGAGGGGCAGGGAACGCAGTATCCACACCGGGCGGCTGTTCCGGGGACCCTGATCGCATCCCGTCCTCTGCGCTCCAAGCGGGAGCCTGCCCAGCAGAGCAGTTGCCCCTTCCCGGGCTTCCCCGCCGCCCTCGCACCTTCCTCACCCGGACCTCAGCCGGGGAGGGGCTCTTTGCCCCCTTCCAGCTCTCGCTTCCCCTCGAGGTACCTGAGCAGCGGGGACCGGGGGACAAGGGCTTGGGCAGGACTCCTGGGCTCTGGGGCCTACTCCGCTGCTCACTGACCTTGCGTGACCTGGGGGAAGGCGCCTCCCTGCTCCAGGCTGCAGTTTTCCCGTCTGTCCAAGGAGACTCACAGGACGCTGCAGGCTTCTTCTGAGGGCTCGCGCTCAGGCAGTGCGTGATGCGAACACTGATCCATGCCCCCAGGAAGCAGCTTTCCAAAGGAAGGGGCCAGAGCCCAGCCCTGGAGAGAAACACCAGTGGATAAGCCGGATTCCTCACCCCACCTTAGCCCTGGTGGGCACAGTGGGTGGGACTCAGGAGTTGCAGTTCCTAGAGCCCGGGTGGCCTGACCCGGTGTGAATTAGCACCGTGGGGATCACGGGGGAGCTCTGCTCGGCCCCAGCCCCTCCCTCTCCTTCAGCTGGCGTTTACACATTTTAAATGGTTAATTGAATTGGAATGAATAATTAAACAATCTAAAAAGCAACAGAGGGTCCTGTGGCACCTTTGAGACTAACAGAAGTATTGGGAGCATAAGCTTTCGTGGGTGAAGAAGTGAGGTTCTTCTTGCATCTGAAGAAGTGAGGTTCTTACCCACGAAAGCTTATGCTCCCAGTACTTCTGTTAGTCTCAAAGGTGCCACAGGACCCTCTGTTGCTTTTTACAGATCCAGACTAACACGGCTCCCCCTCTGATACTAAACAATCTAAACATTTTGTCGGCCGCCCGCGGCCTTTCAACCCGCACCATCGTTTCGGCAGGAAGCTTTTGGCCTGACGGAAAATCTTCAGCTCACCAAAGCCGACAGATTTTCGGCTTTCCATTGGAAATCACCAAAAAATCGGAATGGGGAATTTTGAAGGGAAAAAAAAGATTTCCCCCTCCAAATTTCCCAGGCAGAATAATCAGCGTTTTTCAAGCAGCCCAGGATGGAGGTCAGCAGGTCCTCCTCTGCCAGCTCCATAGGTGAGTCCACTGCACAGGGAGTTCCCTGCCGGGATCTCCAGCAGTTTGACACCCCCTGCGCCCCACGGAGCAGAGACTCCAGCCCTGGGTTAGATCAAACCCATCACTCTGCTCCCAGGCTCCCAGACAGGGTGATGCACAAAGCAGCGAGAGGGAGGGGAAGGGTAACCCAGTGGTCAGAGCTGTAGCCTGGGACTTGGAGATTCTGGGTCAGGTCCCCTTCTGCCACAGATTTCTTGTGTGACCTCTTGGGCAAGTCACATAATCTGGCCTCAGTTTCCCATCGGTGCCATGGGGGGTTGTGATGCAGAAAGCAAACATCCGCAAAGCTGCGTCCTCCTTAACTCTCTCCTTTGCCACCGGACACTGCTATGCTGTGCGCTCTCCTTGTACTCCTCTCAGTCTCCACCTCTTGTCTCATGTCTTATCCTTAACCTGGGACACAGACTGTCCTTTGATTCTGGGTTTGTACAGCGCCTTGCACAACAGGGCCCAGAACCATGGCTGGGCTGGAGCTTCTACATCACACACAGCCTCCATGCTGGAGCGCCAGTGCCGTCACAGCCGGACTTTTCTCTCGCCACTCGAACATGCCAGGCCATCTCCCCTGCTGCCGGCGAGCCAGTCGGGGGCAGGGTGAAAGGCCCTGCGCGGAATGGGAGAGCCACCTTGGCAGACACACGACGAGGAGCTACTCCAGCCTGCAAAGGGGGTCCCTTCCGGAGCAGCTCATTGGTACTGTGGGAGCCTGCCCTCCCTGCCCCTCTGAAAGGGGCCCCCTGACCCAGTGGAGGAAGGGGCCCCTGAATCATGCCCGCAGCGTGGTGGGAGGGCGGTGCCAAGGCTCTACCAGCTCTCTGCCCCCCAGGGCTTACAGTGGAAAGGCAACAGAAGGAGACAAGACAAGAGCGAACACAGAGCAGGGAGGGACTCCCAGAGCAAGGCAGGGCTCTCGCAGCGCTGGGCACATTCCAGCCGCGTGAGGGGACGCAGGGGGCAGGAAGCAGGGGAGGGGAGGGGTGGATCGAGGCAGGGCCGGAGATATGGAGAGCTTGGACGGGCAGGAGAGCTGGCTTGAGCTGTGGTGCAGAAGCAGCGTGGGACCTAAGGCAGCAGGCGAGGGGCTGCAGGGGGGCCTGCGGAAGGGGCACCAGACCAGGAATCAGGAGATCTTGGTTTTGCTCCCTTCTCTGCCACTGCCTCACTGGGAGAGCTGGGGGGAGTCTCTTGTCCTGGCCCTGCCTCAGTTTCCCCCCGCTGCGAAGTGGCAGTGATGATACCGACCGAGCTTTGCAACAAGCTTTGTGCTCTGTGGAGGGAAGGGCTGTGGTGATGCTGGGAGGGCAGCAGACGGCCATGGGCTGGGCAGGCCAGACAGCAGAAGGTTGCAGCAGGAGAGAGGCCTGCCTAGGCTCGGCGAACAGGGTGGGGTGAAAGGGGTGAGGCGCTGGGAGCTGGGGTGGGAGGGGCAGGAATGAAGGGAGTGAGAGAGGAGCCCCAGGCTGTGTGGGTGCTGGGCAGGGCGCTGGAGGGGTCCTCGGAGGCACAGCATAGAAAGAAGCAGAGACACCTTCAACCCCTGCGGATTGGACCCTCCGCGGGTGCCTGTGGGCCTGTGCTGTCCTCAGAATCCGCCCCCGGCAGGCGAACCCCTGCCCCCTCCCCCGTGGGTGACAGGCAGGGCTGCCCAGAGGATTCAGGGGGCCCGGGGCAAAGCAATTTCGGGGGCCCTTCCATAAAAAAAGTTGCAATACTATAGAATACTATATTCTCGTGGGGGCCCCTGTGGAGCCCGGGGCAAATTGCCCCACTTGCCCCCCCCTCTGGGCGGCCCTGGTGATGGGCACATTGTGGGGCGCCAGGTGTGCTTCCTAGTGGGGGGGGCTGCCTGGCTCCTGGGGGGGAGGCTCTTTGAAGGTCGCCCCCATCAGCACTTCCCTGGGGCCAGGATGAGGGGCCTCAGGGCAGGCGTCACCACATCCCAGCAGCTCCCAGCCCCACTGGTGCTAACCGGCCTCCCTGCTGGAGACCTCAGCAGAGGCCCAGGGCTGAGGGCGTTCTGGAGGCCGAACCAGGCCTTGTCACCGCCCGGGCTGGCCCGTCAGTCTGCAGGGAGCCCCATCCTGTCACCCGGCCAGACCCCCTGCTTTCCCATTCTCTGACTGACCCCCTGCCCTTCGCATCCTTGCAGGCTTCCGGGAGAGCGCCTTCGCCTACGCCATCGCGGCCGCCGGGGTGGTGCACGCCGTCTCCAACGCCTGCGCCCTCGGCAAGCTGCAGGCCTGCGGCTGCGACCAGAAGCGCCGGGGGGACGAGGAAGCCTTCCGCATGAAGCTGCACCGGCTCCAGCTGGAGGCCATGAACCGGGGCAAAGGGATGGTGCACGGGGTCCGGCTGGAGCACATGCCTGCCGAGGCCCCAGGGCTCCAGGACTCCTGGGAGTGGGGGGGCTGCAGCCCCGATGTGGACTATGGGGAGAAGTTTTCCAAGGATTTCCTAGACTCCCGGGAAACCTACAGGGACATCCACTCCCGCATGAGGCTGCACAACAACCGCGTCGGCCGGCAGGTGAGTCCGTGCGCGCGGCAGACGGCTCCCCCCTGGGGGCGCCGTGGTGCGCAGGGGGAGCGGAGGCAGGCGCTGCAGCACAAGAGGATATTCCCCCCTCTCGACGCCTCCGCGAGGGGCAGCCAGGGGTCTGGGGGGCCGGGGAAGCTGCTCACACCCACAGCTGCTTGAAATGTTGTTGTTGAACGAAAATTTTGACCGGAACCGGCCTTTCCACCACGCTGGCGTTTCTGCCAGAAAACCCCCGCTTTCCTTGGCGGCTTTTGGAAGCATTTCCCCGCGTTTCGTTTCGGTGGGGAGAATCCCCCCTTTGGGTTTAAATCCCCCGCTCTCTTTCCCCACCTCGAATCGTTTGAAAAGTTTCAGAACGAAGCAGAGTCGGGATATTTTGGTTGGGTTCTGGGTTGTCTGACAGAGACAGGAACTGGGGTTTGGTTCGGAGCCCCTCAGCCGGACCAGGCTGGAAAAGAGACCCTGGGATTCCCCCACCTTGCAAACATCTTCCTCTTGCCTGGAGTCGTGGCATCTGTGCTAGAGAGAACCGGTCTGTAACGTGGGGCTTTCTCCTTGCACGGTCACACGTCTGCACGGGGTGAGCCCCCGGAGGGCATCGCGCTATCCGTAACTCTTGGCACTTCCATTCCAAGCCCCTTAGGAACAAACAGTTGCTAGTACTCAGACTGCATTAGCCCCAGTCCGGGCCGCATTGTGCTGGGTGTTGTGCAGACGGATCAGGACGGGCCCCGCCCCAGACAGCTGCCAGGCCGCACGTTGGACAGGACGCGATCAGTAGAGGGAACAATAAGCCGAGAGCGGCAGCCCCAGGTCAGCACTTGCTGGGCCAAGGCGAGGTGGGAGGGATTGGCTGGCGCCGCATTCGAGGTGGGTTTTAAGGAGGGAGCTGAAGGTGGCCGTTCTACGAATGCCGACGGGACGTTTGTCCCATGTGTGGGTGTTGGTGGGAAGGGATGTCCCAGCACCCACCACTGAGCGGCAGCCCCCTCGGGGGGCGACGTGGCAGCTGGTTCACAGCGCTCAGCAGGGGAGGATGGGAAGTGGAGCACGGGAGCTGCAGGGGGGGACTTTGGGGGCAGAATGGAATCGCCCCATCTGGAATTTGGCCAGGTTTTGTCGGAATGGCTTCAAGGGAGCCGCAGCCCTTGGGGGCCCGGGAGCTGTGTGCACACGTGGGCGGGTGTGCATGTGTGGGTGTGTCCATGCACACCAGAGGGGTCAGCAAAGCCAGGATGGGCCTGGCGCACACGGGAGGGTTGGACGCGTCAGAGCCTCTGGGAGGCAAAGGCCCATCTGGTGCAGGAGGGAGTGGCGGGAAGGAGGAGGCTGCAGTGGGGGGGAGGGGGTCGCAAGGCGGACCGGCTGCCTACTCACCTCCAGTTCGCACAACGTCACCTTGCGAAAGGCGCTAATTAGTGGCTCTCGTTGCCTGGCACAAGCCGTCCAAAAGCAGCTTGAGAGTGGAGACGTCACAGAAGGTGGAGAGGGGAGAGAGCCGCCCTTCCTTGCCCCAGCGCGGCTCCCCGCACGCGCCGTGCAGGCCCCCCACCCCCCAGCACAGCCGTTGTACCAGTGCAGGCAGAGATCCCCAGCGTGCAGCCACGGGCTCCTTCACGCGGGCCGGCCGTAGGGAAACTAGCACCCTGGGCAAATTGCCCGCGGGACGGGGGGACCCAGGGGCCGGCCTGCTGGCTCTGCAGGGGCAAGCCCTGTTGCTCGTGCCTCCACACCAGGCTGGCAGCTCCGGGCGGCATCGACCACCCCCGACCTGGCTGGCCAGGGGCTCCAGCCCCGGGCTCCCCGCACTCAGCGCTGCTCTAGCAGCCCACACCCGCCAGCCCTGGGTGGTCGCCCTGTCTCCAGAGACACACCACAGGCTCATGCCCCCAACACACACACACTCCTTTCACCTGCTCCCTCAATACCCCCCCTCGCGCGATCTCTCCTCCCCGCACAGCCGGGTGATACTTCTCGTCTGAACCGTGCACTGTGCTCTCTGCCTGGCACCTCGTGTCGTCATTTCACCAGTGCCAAGAGCTCCCAGGGCAGGATCTTAGCCCTTTACCCCTCCCTGTGCCGGAGGAAACGGCTCCACACGGTTCAGGGCAAGGGGCGAATCAGGCTGGTCTCCATTGAGAACAGGGAGCCCTAAGTACCCCTTGTATCTGCAGCAAGAGCGCGTGTGTGCTGAGAGAGCAAACACACTAGCACATATACTGCACACACACTCCACGTACGTGCAAGCGATCACACACATGTGATACACTGCAGTTTTACAACCACATGTCTGCAGGGATGGATGATAAACCCCTCCCGTGTATCCCATGGACACGCCCCAGAGAGAGCAGTCTGAGACGGCCGGGACATACACGCTCCTACATCACGCAGACAGAATCACAGACCCACGGGGCTAGAGGGGATCGCAAGCCCAGTGCCAGCCGACGCGGGCTCACGGGGTCAGGCTGTGGGGCCGTTTCTTTGCTGTGTAGACGCTTGGGCTGAAGCCCGAGCTCTGGGGCCCTCCCACCCTGCAGGGTCCTAGACCCCGAGTAGCTGGCACAAGCTGCAGGTGTCTAGCTGCTGTGTAGACATATCCTCAGAGTCTTTTGCTTCAAGTCCACAAGCCCCTAAGCTAAAGGAGAATCCCAATTCACTCTTAACAGTATAGATCTTATTCATAGATTCTAGGGCTGGAAGGGACCTCAAGAGGTCATCGAGTCCAGTCCCCTACACTCACGGCAGGACCAAATACTGTCTAGACATTTATCTAACCTACTCTTAAATATCTCCAGAGATGGAGATTCCACAACCTCCCTAGGCAATTTATTCCAGTGTTTAACCACCCTGACAGTTAGGAACTTTTTCCTAATGTCCAACCTAGACCTCTCTTGCTGCAGTTTAAACCCATTGCTTCTTGTTCTATCCTTAGAGGCTAAGGTGAACAAGTTTTCTCCCTCCTCCTTATGACACCCTTTTAAATACCTGAAAACTGCTATCATGTCCCCTCTCAGTCTTCTCTTTTCCAAACTAAACAAACCCAATTCTTTCAGCCTTCCTTCATAGGTCATGTTCTCAAGACCTTTAATCATTCTTGTTGCTCTTCTCTGGACCCTCTCCAATTTCTCCACATTTTCGTGAAATGTGGTGCCCAGAACTGGACACAATACTCCAGTTGAGGCCTAACCAGCGCAGAGTAGAGCAGAAGAATGACTTCTTGTGTCTTGCTCACAACACACCTGTTAATGTGACACACAGCTGAGGAGTTCTGATTCCATCCGATACAGGGCAGTGTAGAGTAGCAAGTAAAGGCTTGATTCTCCCATGTGCTTCATTATGAACAGGCAGTATGTGTGTAAAACACACACACACACACACACACACACACACACCATTTATAATGAAGGGCATGGGAGAATCAGGCCCTTGCTTGCTGTTTCACACGGGCTCTCCTAGCCTGCTGGTAGTCCTGCCCAAAGTTAAGGTTCTCTAACACTTCCCATTATAAGGCCCTATTTTCAGTTGCTTTTAACTTTGCCAAACTTCAACCGTCCGAGCTGACATTTCCAAAGCTGGGCATCCACCTCAGGCTGAATTTTCCTGGAAAGGTTCATCAGAAATGGCGGCAGGCGGCACACATGGTGGGGGATGTCTGGAGCGCACCGGGCGGGTCCATGCAACGCCCCTTTCTGTACAGAACGGTCACGATGGGTTTCATAGATGTTAAGGGCGGAAGGGACGACCGTGGTTAGCTAGTGTGGCCTCCTGTCTAACACCGGTGTTGGGGGCATTGCACCATGAGGTTACTGTAGTAACAAGGGGCAAATGGCACACAGAGTTCTCTGAGCCAGACATGGACCCTGCTCGTGGCTTCTCTGGGGCTAGCAGGCGTGGAAGCATTTTATCTAACTCGAGCCTAGTGGGGCGACAGGGCTGGTCTCAGTGACAAGAAGAGAACATGATATTGTGACAAACCGGTGGCCACCTAGGACGTGCCAGCTGCCATTACAGAACACAGGCACCATGGTCCGTGGCATGCGGTGGTCACTTGAAATGCCATAGCCAGAGCTAGGATCGAATTCAGGGCCTCCTGGGCCAAAGCCCTGATCACACGCTGCAGGGAAATCTCCACTAGCTAGCTGCGGTACACAGCCAAGGACACACGGTTGAACATTTCTGTCCAGCAGGGCGCCGTAAGGAATCACACAGGCGATTACGACAATTTTGTTCAAGTCAGTCATCAAAAGTGTGTAGGGGACAGATTCCTGCCTGGATTATCTCACGTCCTCTCTCATTCCTGACCCCTGCCCATGGGAATTTTCCTGAGTGAACCCAGAGTTGAGACTGGAGGCAAAAAACAGGCCATGGTCCCTGCTGCCTACGTAGAAACTGCAACTCTGCCCGCCTGGGTGAAAAGCACCTGAAATCTGCCAGTGGCTGGTTGTCCCAGGGCATGATCTGGCCAGGGAGGGCGTGTGGTGGTGGGTGTGACACAGTTTTAGAAGCAGCTGAGGTGCTAAGCGGGCTCTGTGCCGCCACATCTTGTTTTCTATCCAGTAGCCCCTTGATTCTTCATCTCCTTCCCCCCCACCCCCAATGTCTGACCTCTTTGGCATGTGTCCTCCCTGCTCACACACTGCTTTCCAGCGGCTTCAGATTTCATCACCCCCGCACAGCTGCCACTCCCGGAGCCAGTCCTCAGGCGGGCACAGCTCTCGTGGGGCTGGGGCCGTGGGAGCGAGCGGTGGCCCCGGATGATGCTGGAGGGAGTGGCGCCGGCTGGCGATTGCCCTGTGCAGCACGCACGCTGCCGCCTGGCCAGGCGATTTCCCGGCCTCCTGAGTCTGCGATCACTCAGCACGAGGACGGTGCCGCGTGTCCCAGAGTGCTGCGGAGTGATGGACCTAGAAAACCACAGCCAGCGTGGAGAGTAGAGACAGCCCACAATTACCCAGCGCCTTAAACTCTCACCAGAACGGCCACACTGGGGCAGCCCAAGGGTCCATCTAGCCCAGTGTCCGGTCTCTGATCGCAGCCGGTGCTGGATGCTTCAGAGGCAATGAACAGAACAGGGCAGTTATCGCATGATCCATCCTCTGTCATCCAGTCCCAGCTTGTCTCATGGCATTTCCCCCAAGAATGGGGCTATCTACCAAGGGGACTCCTGGGCAGACTAACGCAGGGTCTTTATCATCCACCTCTCCCAGTTCTCCCTGCAGGGTCAGTGAGATGCCAAGAAGGCTAATGGCATTTTGGGCTGTATAAGTAGGGGCATTGCCAGCAGATCGAGGGACGGGATCGTTCCCTTCTATGCGACATTGGTGAGGCCTCATCTGGAGTACTGTGTCCAGTTTTGGGCCCCACACTACAAGAAGGATGTGGAAAAATTGGAAAGAGTCCAGCGGAGGGCAACAAAAATGATTAGGGGTCTGGAGCACATGACTTATGAGGAGAGGCTGAGGGAACTGGGATTGTTTAGTCTGCAGAAGAGAAGAATGAGGGGGGGATTTGATAGCTGCTTTCAACTACCTGAAAGGGGGGTTCCAAAGAGGATGGATCTAGACTGTTCTCAGTGGTGCCAGGTGACAGAACAAGGAGAAATGGTTTCAAGTTGCAGTGGGGGGAGGTCTAGGTTGGATATTAGGAAAAACTGTTTCACTAGGAGGGTGGTGAAGCACTGGAATGGGTTCCCTAGGGAAGTGGTGGAATCTCCTTCCTTAGAGGTTTTTAAAGTCAGGCTTGACAAAGCCCTGGTGTCCCGGAGTCCCCGGGCGATGCTCTGGAACTGCTCCCCACAAAGCCAGTCAGGACTCTGGGGAGCCTCCTCTCCCTCGGAGCAGACTGTCTTTAGGGCAAGACGCTCACATGGCTTCACCTCCTGGGTCTCTCCTGGGAGCATTCAGCATATGCCCCTCCGTGCGCTTCCCACAGCGAGTCCGCCCAGGCAGGGTCCTGGGGAAGCCAGAGGGTCCTGCACCCCCACTTCGCAGTCAGACGTGACTCTCAGCCAGCCAGTAACACAGAGGTTTATTAGACGACAGGAACATGGTCTAAAACAGAGCTTGTAGGTACCGAGAACAGGACCCCTCAGCTGGGTCCATCCTGGGGCTCAGCGAGCCAAACACCCCCGTCTGCCCTCACTTCCCGTACCCAGCCAGCTCCAAACTGAAACCCCCTCCAGCCCCTCCTTTCTGGCCTTTGTCTCTTTCCCGGGCCAGGAGGTCACCTGATCTCTTTGTTCGCCTTTAGCCATCCCCTTACAGGGGGGAAGGGCCCTGGCCATTTGTTGCTAGGATACAGAGTGTCGGCCATTTATGCACACTGGAGACTTAAGAAATACATAGGGGAAACTGAGGCACCCATACAGTATTCAGAGGAAACATTAAGAACAGTCCCACTTCGTCACACCTGGCTGGGATGATTTAGTTGGGGTTGGTCCTGCTTTGAGCAGGGGGTTGGACTAGATACCTTCTGAGGTCCCGTCCAGCCCTGATATTCTATGTTTCTATGTGATTAGTACTTGCAGTGTAGCAGGCCTAGAAGCCCCGAAGCAGGGCTGTCATCCCGTTGTGCTAGAAGGTGTATAAACCCAGAGGGCGCTGCCGCACAGAGTTCATATTCTAATTCCAGATGAGAGCGGACAAATGGGTATAAAACCACTGGGGAAGGGGAAGGACACTATCAGGGCTAGGAACCCCTGTGACACGATGGGCATGACTATCTGGTTTCAAGGCTGAGTTTTTATTTTATTTTTTAGTTATATTTTGTAACACACACACACACACACACACACACACACACACACACACACACACACACACACACACACACACACACGAAGAGACTCCCATAGCAAAGTGCTGTGGAGTTTTGCTATGAACAGTTAATCAGCTGCCTGCATGTCCTAGCCCAGAGGTGGCTGCATTTGAGTGGTGGTGTAGCTATTCCTATCTTTGCGCCGGGTGCGGAGGGGTTTCAATAATCCTGCAGGGTTCAGCCCACCCCGCAAAGTGCTTGGTGACCGCTTGAGCTGGAAAGGGGGAGAGAGGCCGTGAGGTGCCGTTACTGCCGGCTAATCCATGTTCGCTCTGTTGGGCGAACAGGCTGGGCTGGGGCACAGGTTTTATTGGCATGGCTTTGGGATGGACGCAGTGCGGAAGCCACCCCAAATGGGTGCCTATAAACCTCTGCCCATCCCCCTGCGGCTGGGTTGCGCCACCAGTTTCGCAGCGCTCTTAGCAATGGTTTAGAGAACAGTTTGATGCATTTTTATTGGTACTACTTTCCGTATCCCTCCACCTACACGCCTGGGCAGGCTTCGCTCCCAGCTGGCCTGGGACGGTCACAGATGATAAACGGGAAGCCTGGGACCGTGACCCAAAATGGAGTTTTTTCTCGGCCTCAGAATGCTGTGACCGCTGGCACCTGGCTAGGCGGCAGTGGTCCATCCCCTTGGAGAGGGGCTCCCAGGGCCATAACCCAGGAACAGAACAGCTGAGAATGGGGCCCGAGGGAGGGCTAGGGACAGGACCCCAGAGCCCAGCTCCCTTGTAGGGTTGTATTTTATGGAGCGCTCAGGATCAGAGGGCCGAGATGAAAGGGGAGCAGGAGCCTATTAATCTCACAACAAAGGCTTCCCGGAGTTAAGAATGGCAATAAAATGCTTTGGGTGTGTGTGGGAAGCACGGGAGGAGGGGGAGCCCGAGCATGCATGTGCAATGACATGTGTGTCAGTGAACAAGGGCAGAGGTGTGTCCAGGCACGGAAGAATGGATGAGCTCGTGGTTAATGGGACTTGGGAGGGCCCTGGCCCAGCTGCCCTGTGGGACCGTGGGGCTTAACTCGGGAGGGGGGGTTGAGTTTAGCTCACACATTGCTAACACATGCTAGCAGGGCCTCGCCGGTCTCTGAGCGTAGACCCCGGGCAGCCCTACGGAGCTCAACATCGCTGGATTGGCTGCGATGCAGCCTAGTGTCTTTGGGCCTCGGTTTCCCCATCTGTGCAATGGGGATAATAGTCCTTCCTTTGTCTGTCTGGGCTTCTTGGACTGTGAGCTCTTGCCTGGCACACGGCATCTGTGCGGCACCTTTGGAGCTGAGAACTTGGGGGGTGGGGGCAGGGGGGCACAGACGCCCCCCTTTTCTCAGCCCTTTCAGTTACTTCGCTCTCACATTCTAGGACTGTGTGTGGCTGAGAAGCCCAGATCCTCCTTCCAGGCCAGTGGCCGCCCAGGTCAGGGCTGGTGCAAGCGCCAGCAGACCTCCATGACCTCGCAGCCGCAGGGACCCTTTCAGCAGGGCAGGCACGGGACCTACAGCGTGCGGGGCAGGTGCTCTCTGAGATGGGAGTCCCCCCAGCCAGGTGCAGCTCAGATACACAGATCGGCTGTTTCCCTGGGCCATGATAACACACCCAGGGCCCCCACTGGGATTTGCAAGCCACGGGCCGGGAACAAAGCCAGAGATCACAGCAGCTACCTCCACACCAAACTCCAAAACTTTCGGGCACAGCTCTGTGTCCCACCTAACATTAGCCCCGCGGTTACATCAGTGTCACTGAGAGCAGAGCTGGACCCTAAAGACAGGTGCATGCTAGACCCTCAGTTGCAACAATGTAACATTCCTTCTAGCCACTAGGACCATGGCACGGGCGTCAGCTGAGCCCTTCTGTGTCCAGGGAAGTAATCGATGCTGATGGAGCAAAGGGGAACACGGCCAGCGTGCGCGCGTCTGGGGAGGGCTAGAACAGGGAGAGGTGGTGCTCGCCCTTCCCGCAGGATTTCTAGCCCACATGGAAATATCACAGAATCATAGAATATCAGGGTTGGAAGGGACCTCAGGAGGTATCTAGTCCAACCTCCTGCCCAAAGCAGGACCAATCCCCAACTAAATCATCCCAGCCAGGGCTTTGTCAAGCCGGGCCTTAAACACCTCCAAGGAAGGAGATTCCACCACCTCCCTAGGGAACCCATTCCAGTGCTTCACCACCCTCCTAGTGAAATAGTGTTTCCTAATATCCAACCTAGACCTCCCCCACTGCAACTTGAGACCATTACTCAATGTTCTGTCATCTGGTACCACTGAGAACAGTCTAGATCCATCCTCTTTGGAACCCCCTTTCAGGTAGTTGAAGGCTGCTATCAAATCCCCCCTCATTCTTCTCTTCTGCAGACTAAACAATCCGAGTTCCCTCAGCCTCTCCTCATAAGTCATGTGCTCCAGACCCCTAATCATTTTTGTTGCCCTCCGCTGGACTCTTTCCAATTTTTCCACATCCTTCTTGTAGTGTGGGGCCCAAAACTGGACACAGTACTCCAGATGAGGCCTCACCAATGTCGAATAAAGGGGAACGATCACGTCCCTCGATCTGCTGGCAATGCCCCTACTTATACAGCCCAAAATGCCGTTAGCCTTCTTGGCAACACTGTCGACTCATATCCAGCTTGTCGTCCACTGTGACCCCTAGGTCCTTTTCTGCAGAACTGCTACCTAGCCACTCGGTCCCTCGTCTGTAACAGTGCCTGGGATTCTTCCGTCCAGGGAGAAGATGGCGGCTCTGAACCCTCCAGCTCGTTCTACATGCCGGCCCGGCTCCTGCCCATGCTGCGACTGAGCAGTATGCTATCCCCACCGGCTCCAGCTCCCATGAGGCTGCAGTTCTTGCCCTCTGCCATAGGGCTGAGGGCATCCGCCCCTTCCCCTCCTCTCGCTCCAGGGACAGCTAAGGCAAAGGGGGTTCGAGCCCAAAGGCCCAGCAGCAGGTCCTCCAGGTGAGCCCCTGTGCTCCGATGGCCCTGCCTCGCTCTAGTGGCTGACTGTTGCTTAGCCCCGCCAGGCAGGGACTGCAGGGTGAGGGGGCGTCTCAGGTAGCTTGGGCCAGGCCCGTGGAGAGCGGAGACCACGGGGCCAAGCAGGCGGGGCGCAGCGCTCCGGAGACATTGCGTGACCGGAGTTCTCATTCCACAGTGCAATGATCACAGGGGGTGGCCGCAGAAGCATGAGCTGCCGCAGACACATGGGAAACAGATGGGCAGCTGTATCTGGGAGAGGGGCTTTCGCGACCACAGCTATTTGGGCATCTGGTGGCGCCGGAGGGGGCCCGGGTGTGGTGCCACGGAGCTACCAGGATGCTCGGAACATTGGGTCCGGAGAAGCGTCCAGGCGTTTGGCTGAACCAAGGCCTCGGAGCCTTTTGGGGCTCGGCCAGCCCAGGGCGGCACCCGTGGGACCTTCTGCAGCGGGAAGGGGCTCTGCCACCAGTGCCCATGCCAGGCTGCACTGGCACGAGGCAGGCGCCCTGAACTGTGCACAGGAAATTGCCGTCCCACCATGAAACGCGGTGCAAAGAGCTTCAAAGTGGTGAATGCCTCCCAGCTCTTCGTGCTCTGTAATTTGGTGCTAATTTTCCTTATTACACGGTTACCGCGTGGTGGGGGCTAGTTAATCTGTGCTCCAGAGGTTTTAGAAGCAAGGGCTGTGCTGGGCCAAGGCGGGATTGGTGCCCCCAACAGGCCAACCTGGGCAGGGCACCAGAGCAGTGCCTGGGGTCTCCAAGGAACATCCTCATCCGATCCAGCTAGACCTAGACAGGCCTAGGCCGGACCGGTTGCTCTCAGATGCACTGGTGGTACTAGGGGGCACATCTGTTCCACAGGCGGAGGGCAGAGCCCTGAGATCTTGGGATAGGTACCGATGCTGCACTTGGCCCCACTGGCTCTGGGCCCAGCCAGCCGGGGTTACCCGTTCAGTCCCAGCAAACCCCCTTCCCACCCCTCCCAGAGCTGGGATTTCCCGGGCTGGAGGTGCGGAGCTCTCCCCGCCGGGACGTGCTAGCAAGGCAGTTCGGAGGGTCCGGAGCAGCAGCTGGGTGGGCCGGGGACCCTGCTGGGTGCGGGGGGCTTGGTACAATAGGCTGCATTGCAGGATTCTGACCGTGTTCCAGGCTGGCACACCTGGGGGCATCTAGTGGGATCACCCTGCCCTGCCCCTGGGAGTGTGTGTGTGGCCTGGGGAGGCCAGCGACCAGGAGCAGGCCCCCTCCCGTCTCAGTTCCAGCCTCCGTTCCTGCTCACGCCCAGCACCTCACTTTCCTTGCACCCCGGCTCTCAGCAGCAGCAGACTCCGTTCCAGGGGAACGCGCTGGCTTCCCAGCCAACCTTTGGCCAATGTTCTTCCACCCACACGGGCCGTGCCCACCCACATCAAACAAATCAACCCCCCTCCCCGAGTCCACACAAACCACCGACTCCCGGCTCCTGGCCAGCACCACAAACACCTGCTCTGTCCGCCCACACCCTGCAGCAACCGCACGCGGCATTGCCCCCACCCTAAGCATAGGCCTGCTGCGTCCCCACGCGGAGCCCAGGGGCCTGCCTGCTGACCTGGGCTAACCACCTCCAAAGCTGCCCGCATCAGCACGCCACCCGCAGCCAGCACGACGCCAGCCAAACCCACGGCTGCTGGGGGGAGCTGGGCACCACGGCGCTGCCGGCCCCCAGCATTCACACAGTGCGAGTCACGGCCCACGATCCCACACTCTTCAGGAATAATAAATACGGGGTTCTGCTTAGGACTCGGCCCATTGGATGGGGAGGGACGTCCTGGGTCAGCACATCTCAGGCTGCCCCCACAGCTCATCCCCTTCGTAAACGGATCAAGTTCCATCTTCAGAGCAGACAGACCCCATTCCTTCCTCCTCCGCTGCTTAGAAACCTGCTTCTCCTTCCCAGCCTGTGTCTGTTCGTGGCCAGTTTATCCCCTTTGGCTCCCGTAACTCTCCCCCCTTCCTGGGGTTTGCCTGCCCCCTGCATTTAGAGACAGCAATCGGCTCTCGTAAGAGCGGCCCTCCAGCCCCCCGGGCAGCCTCAGCACCGGCTCCTTCCTTGAATGCGGGTGACTCACCGTGTGCACAGCGCTGTCCGATGGCATGAACGCGTCCCTATCTCTAGGGGGAACGCCCCGCCTCACACAACCTCCTATTGTGTTCCCCTTTTTCACGGCTGCAGCACATGGGTGGGGCGGTTATCCTGGGCTAGGCTGGCTGGTTCCTGAGCCTTTAGGTCATGTTCATGCCAGGTTTTCCTCTGCAACCAGGAGGGCTAGAAACCTCGGTCCAGATCCTCAAAGGTGTTTCGGAACCTAACTCCCATTGGGCCTTACTCCTTTTTCCTTTTTAAATGAAACCCGAGTCCCCTCATAATCACAGGACTCCAGGAGCTGGGGCGTTAAGAAATAAACCAAATATCACACGAGTTGGCAACACTATTGTTATACAGTCTTTTACAGGGCAGATATGACCCTCAAACACACACCATATGTACATCCTATCACAGGGACCCCTCCATTGCCCCTCCCCACACCACCACGTCACAGACAATAAAACTACAGTCCCTGTGCCGAGAGCCATGGGCAAGGCAGACACTGGTATTTTTGACCCAAAGTCTGGTTAGATGAAGGGTGGAGGGGACCCAGGCAGAGTAGGGGTGTAGAGAGGTGGGGACACACTGCAATACGGCTCTATAAAATCTTAAGGATTTCTGGATTTTAAACAGAACTGAGAGGAGCTCTGGGGTCAGACTGGCTCCAGGGGCAGACTTTTGTTTTGTCATAAGAAAGGACAAGAAAATCAGTCAAAGCCCCCCAGGTCTGCCAGAGCCCAGGTGAAAGAGGTAGACCTGGGGGGATTTGATTTTTTGCTCTATTTTGCCTAAAAACCTCGTTTCAAACATCCGTCAAAGTACAACCGTGTGTGTGTGTGAAAAGTACAACCCTGTGTCTGTGTGTGTGTGGTATTGTAAGGTAGTGGTTGGCTGGATCTCTCTTGCTCCGTCCCTGTTTGTGTCAGAGAGACTGCTGCCCTCTACTGACTGGAATCAGAACTGCTCAATAGTGTGTCCTAGGACCTATACTGCTAACAGCTCCTGGAGATTTTCCTTTAGCTCAGCGTAATAGGGGCCACCTATTAAATGATCTGGAGAAAGGGGTAAACAGTGAGGTGGCAAAGTTTGCAGATGATACTAAACTGCTCAAGATAGTTAAGACCAAAGCAGACCATGAAGAACTTCAAAAAGATCTCACAAAACTAAGTGATTGGGCAACAAAAAGCAAATGAAATGTAATGTGGATAAATGTAAAGTAATGCACATTGGAAAAAATAACCCCAACTATACATACAATATGATGGGGGCTAATTTAGCTACAACTAATCAGGAAAGAGATCTTGGAGTCGTCGTGGATAGTTCTCTGAAGATGTCTACGCAGTGTGCAGCGGCAGTCAAAAAAACAAACAGGATGTTAGGAATCATTCAAAAAGGGGATAGAGAATAAGACGGCGAATATCTTATTGCTCGTATATAAATCCATGGTACATCCACATCTTGAATACTGCGTACAGATGTGGTCTCCTCATCTCAAAAAAGCTATACTGGCATTAGAAAAAGTTCAGAGAAGGGCAACTAAAATGATTAAGGGTTTGGAACGGGTCCCATGGGAGGAGAGATTAAAGAGGCTAGGACTTTTCAGCTTGGAAAAGGGGAGACTAAGGGGGGATATGATAGAGGTACCGTATATAAAATCATGCATGATGTGGAGAAAGTGAATAAGGAAAAGTTATTTATTTATTCCCATAATATAAGAACTAGGGGCCACCAAATGAAATTAATGGGCAGCAGGTTTAAAACAAATAAAAGGAAGTTCTTCTTCACACAGCGCACAGTCAACCTGTGGAACTCCTTGCCTGAGGAGGTTGTGAAGGCTAGAACTATAACAGCGTTTAAAAGAGAACTGGATAAATTCATGGAGGTTAAGTCCATTAATGGCTATTAGTCAGGATGGGTAAGGAATGGTGTCCCTAGCCTCTGTCTGTCAGAGGGTGGAGATGGATGGCAGGAGAGAGATCACTTGATCATTACCGGTTAGATTCACTCCCTCTGGGGCACCTGGCATTGGCCACTGTCGGTAGACAGGACACTGGGCTGGATGGACCTTTGGTCTGACCCAGTCTGGCCGTTCTTATGTTCGTATGTTCACTTCTGCTTTTGGAGTAGGAGGCTCCAAGTTACTCTTGAGTTTCTGGCTCCTAACTGGGGGTGTCCAGTGTGAAATTCCCTTGGAACGGCAAACGCCTTCACTCGCAGTAACAGATTTAAGCAACAATCAAGAGACTGCAGGGAGCGGCCTTCGTGAGAAGCATTATCGACCGAGAGAGAGATTGCAGTGCCCAGAAACCAGCCGGCTCAGCTGCATGGCTGTAGTGGTGCGTGCTGGCTGCGTTAATGGAAGGAGAAGGTGGATAGATCCCGGAAGGGGGCAGGGAAGGGAGAAGGGCCTGCTGATGAGGGCCGCAGAGTTTAGTGCTCACGAACAGCTGCTTTCCGTGCTAGGAGGGCGGCGATGTGGCAGCAGCTGCCTGTTCTAGTCGGCTCGATTTCCAAGCCTGGGCGCTGGGGCCCGCTGCCCAGCAAAAGCAGCGAGTGGCTCTGTCACGCTGGCGTTTTCAGAGATGTTTTAACACGAGGGGACGTTTAGCGCACGCAGGATGTGCAGGTTTGCTCCAGCCCCCTTTAGCTGCAAGCTGCCCTGCAACATCCGTTCGCGTTGTGTCCACACTGGGGTTTACGAGCGTGTCCGGTAGAGCTGTGTGCAGCCCATGTGCAATCGAGTAGCAAACGGCCTTTAGGCTCCAGCGTTTGTCTGTGGCAGGTGCTTCTTTCTCCAGCTACTCACCTGCCCTTCCTCACCGGAGCATCCGAGCACCTCACACTCAGTGAGGAGTTTTATCTTCACAGCTCTCCTGGGAGGCAGGGAGGGAGTTTCCTCATTTTACTGCTGGGAAAACGGAGGGTCTGCAGGCGGGAGGTGTGATGGCAGCTAGCGGCGATCCAGCTAGAGCAGAGCCAGCATGAGTCACTGTCGCAGCGACGCCGCGGTAGCTGCACTGCGTAGCCGGGGTCTGGGTGGGTGTCGCCGGCTGTGCTGCATCAAAGCGAGCCTGGTGTGTCTACGTGTGAGCAGTCACACCTCCGAGTGCACCGCGCACATCCCCAAACAGCCGCGGTCACTGCGCCACGAATCCAGCCTGGGTCTCTAGCAAGGCCGGCTCCAGCATTTCTGCCACCCCAAGAAAAAAAAAAAAAAAAAAGGCCGCGATCGGCGGCGGCAGTTCGGCGGCAGGTCCTTCGCTCCTAGAGGGAGTGACAGAGGGACCTGCCGCCCCCGAATTGCCGCAGGTGCCGCCCCTCTCCCTTGGCCGCCCCAAGCACCTGCTTGTTAAGCTGGTGCCTGGAGCCGGCCCTGGTCTCTAGGCCCAGGCCTGTGCTCTCTCGCTATCCGGCACGTTCAGGTACCATCAACCCTCTTCCCTAGAGACCAGGCCGTACGTGGCTGCTGTTACCGATCCCCCATGTTCGAAGTCCCCTTCGTCCTCAACGATGAACACGGCTCGTTAATGAGTCGGAGCACAGGCGGGTGCTGGTCTGGGGCAGCGAGCTCCCAGCTCGGTGCCAATTGCACCCAGGGGCTGGTTTGCTCTCTGCACCGTTTTTCCAGCAGGGGTGCTGTGCTGGGGTCAGGCTGGGCTTAACGAACCCCCTTGTCCCCCCCCAGGTGGTGCTGGATAACATGCGGAGGAAATGCAAGTGCCACGGCACCTCCGGGAGCTGCCAGCTGAAGACGTGCTGGCAGGTGACCCCTGAGTTCCGCCTGGTGGGCTCGGTGCTCAAGGAGCGCTTCTCCGGGGCCACGCTGATCCGGCCCCACAACCGGAACACGGGGCAGCTGGAGCCAGGCCACGTGCGGCACCGGCGCCGAGCCAGCATCGGCGACCTCATCTACTTCGAGAAATCGCCCGACTTCTGCGAGCGGGAGCCGGCCCTGGACTCCATGGGCACCCAGGGCCGGCTGTGCAACAAGACCAGCCCGGGCATGGACAACTGCGAGAGCCTGTGCTGCGGGCGGGGCCACAACATCCTGCGCCAGACGCGCAGCGAGCGCTGCAACTGCAAGTTCCACTGGTGCTGCTTCGTGGCGTGCGAGGAGTGCCGCCGCACCGAGTGGGTCAGCGTCTGCAAGTGAGGCGGGCCGGAGCGCGACAGCCACGGGACGGACGGTCCAGACGCGTCCCGGGCGCAGCTTCCCTTTGCCCCAGCCGGGCCCTCGGGGCGGAGCAGGAGGAGCAGCTCCCGGGGGGCTGCCCAGCACTGGTTAATTCACCGCACACCTTCCATCCTTTATCGGCACCCTGGCATCTGGCCCCGCCGGCCGCACCAGCTCCTGCCGTGGGGAGCGTTCAGACGACTGCCCAGGCAAACCCCACGCCCGCTCCCGGATGGGGAGACCCCCCCATGCTGGGACCCGGCAGGGCAACTCGGTAGCAGGGCGGGGGTGGGATGGGAAGGATGGGGGAGTGTTTCCGAGCGAGGTACCGTTCCTTCTGTTCAGGGACAGCATCAGCCGCAGCCCACGGGCGGCCAAGCATGGATGGGATTCGGGCTGCGACCAGCTCCGGCGAAAGCTCCGTCCCCGCCCGGCGTGGACACGTGCAGAGATCTCCAGGGAGCAGAGGACTAAATCCCCCGGCAGTCACCCCTCAATGGAAGGGGACAGCTCGGGACTCACCGGACCGCACTGAAAAGGGATTTTCATATGAAAAAAACATGAAAACAAGACTGTTGAGGGCACTACTCCAGTGTTTCTAAGAGGAGGGGGGTCCCCAGCGCCCTGGGGCGGTGCCACGCGCGCCCGCGGCTGCTGGGGTCTGGTAAGTTATTTTATTATTGTGAATAAAAGTGGATTGGAGACGGCACCATGAAGCGGTTCTGAGCATGGGCTGGGGAGGGAATCGGGAGAGGGTTTTAATGGAGGGGCAGCCCCTCTGCAGAGTCCCTGTGGCTTTAAAGGGGGCTTATGCACCTAGCCGCTGCTGCGGGAAGGCAGGAGAGAGCCCCTAGAAACTTGGGGTGCTTCTATGACCACTTTACCCTCCTGCGCCCGTTGCCTCTGCAGTCCCCCTCAGCCTCCTGGCCCCAGACATGATCCTCCCCTGGGAGCAGAGGGGTCAGGCCCCCGCAGATCAGTGGGAGCGGGTGGGAAGCTAAGCCCCAGGCTGGAGGGACCCAACACAGTCCGGGAGGCAGCCTCCTCCCCTGCCGCCGGCTGCGCCATATGTGTTCTGGGGATACAGGGCCTCAGCCCTCCGAGTCCAGTGGGGCACCGGATCCAGCCCAGGAGAGGCCCTGGAGTTGCGGGGGGGCTGGGATCTTCCACCAGCACAAACGTCACTCGGGAAAGACAGGCAACCCACGGGGCAGTTCTGCATCCCCTGGGACTGGGCAGGAGGGAGTCGGGAGCCCTGGAATATCCCAACCCCCTTCAAATGCCCCCGCAGAGCATAAGAGTGGCCTGGCACATGCTGGGCCCACAGCACCAGCAGTGACTCCAGACCCCGCGGGCAGGATCCCACAGAGCTCAGGGGACCGAGCTGCAGCGGTTTCCAGGGTCTCAGCCGCTGGCAGAGCCCAAGGAGAGTGCCTGTCTCCCCGGGGTGCAGCCGCACGCTCGCCCCCAGCGCCCTGCACGCTCATTCCTGCTGCTGGCATCTCCCCGGCCGACCCCGGGCTTACTGAGAATTAGAACACTGAATAGCTACCGAAACGCCAGCTGTCACAGACGGCTCCGAGCAGACAGGCTGCCTGGCTCCTGCGGGTCCTCGCGCCTTCCTCTGGGCCTCATGGGAGACACGAGACCAGGCCGGAAGGAGCGTGCCAGGATTAACATGTGCCGTAGCACCCAGAGGCCTCACTCGAGATCAGGGCTCTGCCATGCCAGGGGTGGTCCCTGCTCTGGGGCATTTAGAGCCAGCAACAACAAACAGGACCGAGTGAGGGGGACAGAAGGACCAGGAAGGCGACCGGTCGCTTACGGAGACTAGCTTACGATCACGGGTTATTGTACATAAACATAGTCTGTAACGCCCCCGGGTTCCCAAAGCACCGTACCAGCTTGCACGCTGGGCTGTGTAAGAGTGACCACTCCCCCACCACTGAAATGCAGCCACCTCTGGGGGTAACACAGCAGCTGGCTAGGAGCGTGCAGCCGCTCTTCCGCTGTGGTTCAGTTCAGAATAACGGTGGCCATGGGTCCCGCAGGAAAGAAGGAAGCAGAGAGGCAGGATTGGAGGACCTGGCTTGGACTTTGGCCAGGACTACGGGGTTCACGCCCTGACACATACAGGGAGGGGTTTTCACACAGGCCAAGTTTGTTTCACTGCAAAGAGATTTGCTCCCCCTGGGAGCTGTAATTTCTACATCTCAAAGAACCAACAGGGCCACCTCCACCAGGAGCACGGCCCCGGAGTGCTCCACGGGGCACGAAGGGGTGTGTGCCGCTCCCCCCATCAGATACTGGCCCCCGCCCCTCACTGGTGACTCAGTCCCCTCGTGCCCACAGTCACCTGCGCCCTCCAGCTCCACTTCCTCCCCTGGGGGGCTCTCCTCCTAATCCCCCCGGGGGTCTCAGCCTCAGAGCTTGAACGGGGACCCCCAACACTGGGAACCCCTCTTCCCGATGTAACGCTGCATGGAAACCCAGCCCCCCCCCATCCCTCGACCCTTGGACCACCCTTCAGTGGCAGGGCGGCTCCCTTGTCCAGCTCCCGAAATGATCCCCTCCTCCCTCC